>NW_012109619.1:427101-444723 GCF_000951045.1 Mandrillus leucophaeus | reverse complement strand
AGAATATATGCATTTGATTTTGAGTTCTAGCTACTATAATTCCCACTGTAATAATGTCCTTACTAATTAATAAGCATAAGCATGTTTATTATCACAGAAAATTGCATGGGAACTATCAGAGAGAATTCAATGTGTAGAAAGTGTATGTAAGATAATAAAAATCAAATAGATAATAAAGCATATCAATTAATACCATATTTAGACATAAAGCTTTAAATATATACTAAACACTTTGATTTTGGTTTTATTTCTTCTTTTCAACTTTTATTTTAGATTCAGGGTGCAAGTTTGTCATAAGGATACATGCTGTGATGACGTCGGGCGCGGTGACTCATGCCTGTAATCCTAGCACTTTGGTAGGCTGAGGCGGGTAGATCACGAGGTCAGGAGATTGAGACCATCCTGGCTAACATGGTGAAACCCTGTCTCTACTAAAAATATGAAAATTAGCTGCTTGTGGTAGCAGGCACCTGTAGTCCCAGCTACTCTGGAGGCTGAGGCAGGAGAATGGCATGAACCCAGGAGGCAGAGCTTGCAGTAAGCCACGATCGCACCACTGCACTCCAGTCTAGGCGACAGAGCGAGACTCCGTCTCAAAAACAACAACAACAAAAAAAGGATATATGGTGTGATGTTGAAATTTGGGGTACAATTGAACCCATCATCCAGGTAGTAAGACTAGCACCCAACAGATAGTTTGTCAACACTTGCCCCCTCACCAGTTATAGTCCTCAGTGTCTATCGTTCTCATCTTTTGTCCATGTGTACCCAGTGTTCGGCTCCCACTTATAAGTGAAAACGTGGAGTATTTGATTTTCTGGGATCATTTACTGGCTTTCTTGGATTGGGTTTCAATTTTCTCCTGAATTTAGTTGCCATTCAAACTCTGAGTTCTATGTCTTTTATCTCAGGCAATTCAATCTGTTCAGGATCTATTGCTGGAGAACTTATGGAATCCTTTGGGAGTAAAGAAATGTTATGACTTTTTGAATTGCCAGAATTATTGTGCATAGCAAAAGAAACCATCAAAAGAATAAGCAGACAATCTACAGAATGTGAGAAAATATTAGCCAACTATGTATTATATCTGTCAAAGGTCTAATATCTAAAATCTATAAGAAACTTAAATAAACCAATAAGCAAAACCCTAAAAATAATTCCCTTAAAAAACAGGCAAGAAATGATTAGATACTTCTCAAAAGAAGACATACAAGCAGCCAAGAAGCATGTGAAAAAATACCCAAAAACCACAATGAGAAACCATCTCACACTAGTCAAAGTGGCTATTATTATAAAGTCAAAAAACAACAGATGTTGGAGGACCTGCAGAGAAAAGGGAATGTTTATACACTGTTGGTGGGAATGTAAATTAGTTCAGCCACTGTGGAAATCAGTTTGGAGATTTCTCTAAGAACTAAAAATACAGTTAATTTCTTCTCATCTGAGAAGGCTGGTGTTTCTTTTTCTTTCTGAAGTTGCTGTCATTTGGGTGGGTTTTTTTGTTTTTTATTGTTTTTATTTTTTCCCTTGAGTGTTTGACTGTGGCGTATGTTGTGAATAGTCAGTTGGCTTTATTTCTGGGTGTTTTCAAAGGGCCAAACCTCTGTATGGGTTCCTTCACTGTGGCTAGTTTCTTGCACTTGGTTTCACAGGCGATGTATGCTGAAGGCATTTATTTTTTTTTTTGGTGCAATCCATCAGGTGATATTTAAGTGTAAGTGTCAGCAGAGAGGCTCTCACACAGCCACATGCCTCTTCCGTATTCCAGTTCATTTGTGGCAGTGCTCTGGGGAGAGGGAGATGGAGCAAGAGATGACCCTCGCACCATGTTTGCTCCTAGGCCTTGGAGGAACCCCTGCAAATCACTGGAACCATTCCTACCTTGACTTAGCCCTAAGTGGGGCCCTGGTTGTCTGCCCTTCCCCATTCCGTAGGGCCAACTTGAGTTGAAGGTAGGTCACCAGTAGGCCGGCAACTCCCCAATATCAGAGATCTATTGGTCCTCTGAGCTTGGTAGAGTCAAAGTATGTTGTGTGCTGTTTCTGTGGGTGGTCTAGTGATATACAGTGGGTCAAGGGATGAGGATCTCCAGGCACTGCAGTGTGCTGGAGGTGTGAAACTGGTGTGGCACTAATGGCCTGGGATGTTTTGCCCAGCAGATGGCTATGGGCACCACCAAGCTTGTGCTCTCCTGCCTGGATTTCCTTTCAGTGTCTTTCCCAGGAGCAGGCCTAACAAGCTAATTTTATCCCAAGACTTCTGTGCCCAAAGAACTGGGCTGTTCCAGGTATTCTGGGCTGCAGAGCTGTCTTGGACAGAAGCCATGGCTGGCCAACAGGCTACAACCTTTCTGGACTTGTGTTGCAAAGGGAGAGATGCCTAGTTCTAGTGCCCCAGTGCACGAACCCAGGCCTAACTCTTCTCAGAGTTCTGACAGTGAGGCACCTTGCTGCCTTAAGCTTAGACCACAGATTGCAGTTCAGTACCCCTGGGCAGTGTGCTTGAAGGCTGAGGGGTTGAGAACAGGCCTGTAGCTGTGTCCTCTCATCCCTTGGGGTTGAGTGCTGGTTGTGCTAGGGGGGCCAAATTGCTACCAGGCCACTGGTAAAACCATCAGGTGGGGCAGTGAAGGTTGTGCTGTGCAACCACTCTTGTGGGAGCATCCAGTCACGGACTTTGGGAGGGACTGGCAGACAAGGGGGCATGCAAATCAGAGAAGTCTTGCAGGAAAGGCAGCACTTGTCTCTCCCATCCCAGCTCTGCAGGGACTAGAGTCATTCAGAGCAAGATGGAGAGCCTTGAAAGATGGGCACCTATGACTGCAGTTGGCTGTAGCAGCCCTATCGGTAAAACCTTCTGGACTTTGCACAGGTTTGAGCTGCCACTGCCCACTCTCCAAGCAGTTCCCCTTGTCAATACAAATGTCTGTGGGGGTAATGGGATCTCTTGTAGCTAGGATCGCAGAGGTCCACAGCAGTAGTGTGGTACCCAGGAGCTCTTTCACTCAACCCTTCCTTAGAACCTGTTCAGGACCAGGATCTGGCATTCAGTAACTGCATGCAGGCATCTCAGCTTCCTCCGTCTTCAACCTCAGTGTCTGTGACACTTCTCTGTTGACTTTCAGTGCTTTCTCTTAAAAAATATCTTCTAAGTGTGACGGATTACTCAACACTTTTGTGTTTGTGTGTGTGTGTGTATGGGAGGGGTGTTTTATGGCTGCGTCTAGTCAGCTATCTGTCCCTCACCCTGTTTTGTTTCTTAGTAACACTAAGCCTATGGTTATACTTCTTTTTTGTTTACTCAGGAATTATGCTGAGAGTTTAATCTCAGGAAAAAAAAAAAAGGAGCAGTGACTTACTTTTTTTTTTTTTTTTTTGAGATGGAGTCTTGCTCTGTCACCCAGGCTAGAGTGCAGTGGTGTGGTCTAGGTTCACTGCAAGCTCTACCTCCGGGGTTCACCTGCCTCAGCCTCCCAAGTAGCTGGGACTACAGGCGCTCGCCTCCACGCCTGGCTAATTTTTTGTATTTTTAGTAGAGACGGGGTTTCACCATGTTAACCAGGATGGTCTCAATCTCCTGACCTCGTGATCCGCCCAAGTAGCTGGGACTACAGGCGCTCGCCACCACGCCTGGCTAATTTTTTGTATTTTTAGTAGAGACGGGGTTTCACCATGTTAACCAGGATGGTCTCAATCTCCTGACCTCGTGATCCGCCCACCTCAACCTCCCAAAGTGCTGGGATTACAGGCGTGAGCCACCATGCCCATCCAACTTACTTTTACAGGGGATTGGAATCACTTAAAGTAGCACATGTGTAATAAAATAAAATAACTCTTGAAGGAAACAAAATGATTTAATTAAAAACTGCTAATAATTATATTTCTATACATCTTATGACTGCCTGTCAGCCTTATCTCAGTTAAGAATTTTGTTAGTTGGTTAATAACCTCATACTTAGCTTGAACAGAATCCAAGGATTGTAATGTTTACATCTTTCATTTAGAAAACTGCCTATATTCACTCTGTTATTGTTTTCAAACTTCATAGTACTGAATTTTTGTGTAAACCCAAATGTAATGTTCTATAGACAAAGAAAATATGTTTAAGAAAATTTGTTTAGAGTCCTCCTAGCAGCAGGACAGAAATAAAAACGATAAAATGAATAAGCGAGATGTAGTCAAAGGAAACTGAAAACCTCACCCATCTGAAAATGAATATCTGAACTTTAGTTGTCGGTTAATTTTACTTTTTAATAAGTACAAAATATAGTAGACACCTACAAATAAAGCCAAGCCCTTGGTTTTCCATTCCAGTAAACTTTACTACAATCATGAATATTGACGTCAGTTGTACCAGCATGATGCAACTCCTACCAATCTCCCTTGGTCTTTTTCCTTACCAACAGTTTGCAACCCCAAAATAAAACTTGTAACTGGAGAAAAACAATTAGCATGCCCTGTTTCACTGTGACCTTGGTAGGAGTGAAGGGTTTTTTTTGTTTGTTTGGAATAAGCTCAAGATTATGTAGCAAGAGAAATGCAAACCATTTTTGTGTATAAATCATTTAAAAAGGTGGCCCCCAAAAAGTAACTGAATAGCATTAAATGTATCTTACTCCCCTAGTTGTTTAAGAAAAAGAGCAAACTGCAACTTAAGAGATGTTTGCTTATTTCTTTATTTAGTCCTGTAGATCCTTGGGAGGTAAAGTTGCTGTTTCTTCTCACTGGGAGCAGAATCTGCCAGGGGGAAATTCACAGAAGAGTGCTGGTGTTGTGTAATTTATAAACCCCAAGAAGAGTCATGGAAATTGCCGAGTTTTTAAGGATATTTGGCACGTTTTATTTGTTTCATTGGTTGTTATTTTTTTCTATTTTAATAGGAAATAGAAATATTAGTATAGAATGACAAATTTAAAAATAGAAACATATCGAGAGAAGGAAGAGTAGTATTAGGAAAGGGAAGCAAATGCAAATAAGACATTCTCTGCAGATCCAGAAATTCAAATTTCTAAACTCAAAATTCAAAACTCTAATCGAGTTTTGAAGAAGTAAAATTATATAAAGCTTGTGGACTTGCTAAGGACTTAGGTTATACCCAAATAGCTAAGGTATAAGAAACCCTGTAATCATTATCAAATCACTTTATGGAGCTCTTAAAGAAAATGAATACATTTGTGTTAATGTTTTATTGTGTACTCTGATAGGACTAGGATTATGTGAATTTTAAGAAGAGGCCCATCTATTCATGGGGGCATTGTAGTGAACTTGGAATTATGTGGAGTGGTTTTGGAGGTGAGAGAATTTCTGAACAGTACACTACCATTGAATATTATTCAACACTACTAACCTATCAAAAGTTGCCAGAATTAAAGGGACAGCTCCTTCCACTTAAAGGTTTGGTTCATGACTTGGTGGTTTCAGCCAGTGACTGGTAACTACTTTAAATTGAACTACATGTTTAGTGCATCCTGGGAAACCAGGAGACAGAGGATGCAAGGCAGTATGAGGCAACTTCTCTCTTACACTAGCTGATTAAAAGACAAAAGGGTTGATTTGAACAGCTTTAGCTCCTATAATTCTGCAAAGCCTACAAAATTTTAGCTGAGAGCCATTTTTTATCCTTCATTATTGAGATGTGAAATAACCTATGCGAGAGTGGCAGTTTCATCTAACATTTTCACTGCCCAGAATGATTGGGCAGTGTTCTACAGTAATTATTTTTGTCAAGGAAAGTCAATTATTTGAAGGATCTCATTAAAGAATTGCTACTTAATAGTATTATCTCAAAGTACCAAGCCCATGTTAATTGAGTATTGTTACAGGGCAGATAAAATCAGAGAAAATTAATATGTGTGCAGATTATTGCAAACGATTGACTTATTTAAATTCTGTTATATACAGAATACCCTAGATTGCTTAGTAGGAAGTTAGTTCAGCTTCAGTTTAGCAGACACTCTTAGAGTAGGAAAGTGAATAAACACATTCATTTGTAAAATAAGTTTTTCAAAATTTAAAGGTGTCATGGAAAATCGCTGAAACTCAGGATTCTTTGCAAAGACTTGTGTTTGCAGATATTCCACTATATTTGGGAATATGTACTACCTGGAGCTATATCTTTAAAATTTAATTAAATTTGAAGGGGTTCAGAAAAGCATTATCAATAAATTTGGGAAAAAGCAGATTCTACATTAACACATAATAATTTAATTTTTTTCATATCACAGTAAAAAAGTGTTGGACACAGTATAGCCAAACAAATTATAACCAATATTCAGAAAAATATGACTTTTCTATTTACTAACCCTACCAGTGAATGTATGGAAATAAATAATATTTAGGGGCTGGGGTTATTGAAGGCACTATGTCGACAAATTCCCCAAAATTAAAAAAAGATAAAAGGAAAGAAAGAATGAATGAAAAGTACCTCTTACAATGTTAATGCTGGAAAACCAAAACCATGTGAGAGTGGATGACAGTGAAGCTCTAATAAGATTATTCTGCATCACCACATCCCCCAACACACACACCTACCTACACACTAACATACATTATTAGGGGAAGAGTTATCATGAACCTTCAAGAAGCATCATTGTACTCACTGTTGTTGATTCCAGTATGCATTTCTATTAAATGCTGACACTTAATTTGGGTTTGGGGTGTAGTATATCTCTGTAGGGAAAATATATCACAATTTCTCACAGATATCTGGTTGTAAAATTCTGTGCAGTGTTTGTCAGTGTTCTTAATTGCTATCCGTGGGAAATAACTGGCTAATTCAAACAGAAAATGAGTTTTCATTATATTCCTATACTATGTGAAGTGATTTTCATGCAGTCTATATTTAGAACTGAAGGAAAACTAAATATTCTCTTTATTCAGTGAAATTGCTACCAAAACAAGTCTGTGTTTATCCATATATTAAGAGGAAGTGGGAAAAGTACATAGAATTGGATAAGGGTGGAGTGATAACGGTACAGAAGTAAATCCCTTCACAGAGGAGCTCAGTATTAGTTGTGGCCCAGATGCTATATGAAATGCTGAGCTTAGCAAGTTCATAAACAATATAGAGGAAACTGACAGCCCTGGTTTTCTCAGTAATGTCACTGTATGCTTCGTTTGTACTTTGTGATGAAGGAGCTTCATTTATCAAAATTTCGTGCATCAATGTAGCTGTCCCAGATGTAGATTTGATAGATAACAAATCTATCACTTTAGTAGTGAGAATGGATATATCAAATATAACACATTTCTTTTGGCACCAAGCCATAAACAAAGTCAATGGTACTTGGCTCATTGATGTCTCTGAGCACATAAAAACTAGCAATCGTTTTAATATATTTGGAAGTTAAGCTAGAAGTCATTAACAACAACAACAAAAAAAAGAACTGGTATGAAGATGACAACATCTGTGTTTCCCAAAGAGAGATTTTTGTGCTTTCTTTCATTTTTGTCAGAACCATTATAAAATTGCCCTTTAAAAAAGTCCATAACTCTGCCTGTGTACTTCACCTAAGCCTTTCTCTAACTCCACATGAGATACCCTGCCTTCTTCATCACAATGAGCAGTTAATGCTCCATGCCTAATTGGACAACTAGATTGTCAGATTTGCTTCCAGTCAGATGTATAGCATTAAAAACTATATTGGTGAGGTTCACAATTTTGATTTTGATCAATAATTCTGTGTCAGGAAAGGCAGTATTTTTTGCAGTAATTCTAATGCACTAGTGCCTTTTATTGCAGTGGAGTGTATCTTTGCAGGAATATGTAGATATAAGATCAGGGCCAACAGCATCTCCATTTGACATGTTTTGTGAGGAAAGATGGATCTTTTTCTCACTGAATAAACATTTAGATGCTTGCCATGAATATAATAATTGCCAAAAAACAAAAGAATATAGATGTGTTCCTTTCTATGACTTTTGTTGGGGGTAGTAAATTTAAAAGATGGAATCCTCAGTCTTACAAACCTGAAACTCCCTCCAGAAGCATTTCACAGTATGCCTGACATATCACAGTAACCTATGACAGGATGCTTAGCTATTTCAAACACACAGCTTTGACTAAAATACTATCTTAATGTAAGTATTTCAAAATGTTAAATCCCTACCATATGAAAGGCATGGTACTTAATATTTTAAAAGTCAAGTAGTATTATCCCAATATTATAGATGAAGAAAGCATAAAATTAGTAACTGGTAGAGCCAAATTAGTATTTAGATTCATATAATACCAAATACTCTACTTTTTTTTTTCTATAAACTCCTACCTCCCTCTATGTGTATTTTTGTCTCTATCTAGACATCAAACATAGTGTCCTGCCTTAGTTCGTAGATATTCTGTGTACTCTCCACTAGAAACTTTCTTTTAACAAGGACATGAGCTGTTTAGGTTCAGCAGAAAGTACCATAATGGATGCCAGGTGGATGAAGAAAAGAGACTTCGTGTATGGAAGTTACAGTATACGCATTTTTTTTTTTTAAATCAAGTACAGAGAATTTCAGAACAGTATGCATCAACACAGTGATATGTATGATTTTATATGTGTTTAATTACTCTTTTCATAAATTCTGGGTTTTGTTTTGTTTCTTGTTTTCTGAGACGGAGTCGCACTCTGTCACCCAGGCTGGAGTGCAGTGGTATGATCTCAGCTCACTTCAAGCTCTGCCTCCCAGGTTCAAGTGATTCTCCTGCCTCAGACTCCCAAGTAGCTGGGACTACAGGCGCATGCCACCACACCCAGCTAATTTTTTTTATTTTTTTATTTTTAGTAGAGACGGGGTGTCACCCTGTTAGCCAGGATAATCTCGATCTCCTGACCTCGTGATCCACCCTCCTTGGCAAATTCTGTATTTTTAATCATACAATATCTCATCCTGGAATACCTGAGATTGTCGCTGGATTTAGTTTAACTCCCTTTCTTTCTGAGCCATATCACTCTGTTCCAAAGAAGTCAACCCAAGTTCAATACTAGCATTCTACAAGTAACCCAAAATGTGGAGTAAGAGCTGATATTTTATTTTATTTTATATTATGTGTGTCGTATCACATCACATTATGTCATATTATATTATATTATTATTCTTTTCAATGTCATGATTTTAATACTGTCTTAAATAAGGAGGCAGATTTAACTGGTCATATATTTTTAGATCTCAATAGTTTTATACTATAAGGTATTATATCAGGTAATGAAGTGCCTGAGAACATTGCTATAGGTGCTTTATATTGGAGTTACTACTTTCTTAATTTAAAAATGAGAGAACATTATGACTTCATTAGAAGAAAATGGCATTATTTCTTAATTGTTTGATAGATGTTTCTTTATTTCCTGTGTTGTTCAATTATGTTTCAGTTAATCTCATTATACACAGAGATGTTTGTTTCCTTCGATTGCATTTAGACTTACAGAATTACAATAATACAAGTTCTTAACTTTCATAGAAAATATGCCAAGTTTTCTAAACCTTTTCTTATACAGACACCCACATCTTTCTTATTTGAGTCTTTGTGCACAAGCTACAATAACAGACTGTATGTTCACGTCTCCCCCTAGTTCAAAAGAAAACATCAGGCACAGAAGGCAGCATACGACTGAGTCCTTCTGGCTCTTACAAGCTTCAAATACACTTTTACAAGTGCCCTCCATAATAAATGTGAACTTCAAGCTTCATACAGGTATTGATTTAACCTGCAGAGACATATCAAAGTAAATATAATTTAACCATTGACCAACATGTTATCCTCTTTTCCAAGAAGGTATTTCTTGTTAATGCCAATGTTTTTGCAGAATTGTTTTTCAGAAAACAATGCTTTTTCTCTATTCTCTGAAGCAAAGAAAAAATAAAAATTTTATAAAATTTTTTATTCCAAAAAGTGTCATCCCAATCAGTCAATGCCCAACTCTTATGTTCTTATATTCATAAACCAGCTGTCTTTGTTTCATCAATTACAATTTATATTTGGCTTTGGTAACTGTTAGTCTGTGCTGTCATAATCAAGGCCACTGTAGACAGAGGAACTTATACTATCACTAAGAGCTTTGTTTGGGATTTTAATTTTTTTCTTTTATTTGTTATGAAATGATACATACAGGGCATTTTGATTCTACAAAAACATCTTATAGATAAACACTTATTGCTATTCAGACATTATCAGCATTTAACAGAAATGAATTCTTGACACAGTGCTTTGTAGGTAATTAGCCAATTCAGTAATCTGCAGAAGTAGAAAATAAATGAGTACCTAAGGGTGAGTGGCCAATATTTGAGATACTAAGCATTTTTCTTTTGAAATGCACAATCTATATTTAATAAGGGAAATAAACTAAAATTAATCACTGCTAATACAACTGTTAGGAAATACAAGAACTCATTAAAAAGTAGAGAACTGTATCCTTGTATAAAACCTTCATGGTTAGTAGCATTCCTATAGATAACCCTAAAGACATACCGATGGGAGTAACCATTTTAAATAATTCTTATTAAACACTTCAAATATTAAACCAATAAACACAAAATTACTGTATCATGCCTGATCATTCTTACTCTTTTTGAAATGTGCAAAGAGAGAAAACAGGGTTTTCTTCGTGCTTATGATTATTGACATTCTTTTTGGAGTACACAAGAAGAGAACACAGAATATGAAGAGGGAAGAGGGTTTAAGAAAGAATCTAGTGCAAAAGTAATTTAAATGTAAATAAAGGAAACTTAGTCTGTTGGATCATGGGTAGTAAAGTTTCATCATATAAAGAAGACTCAGAGACTAGTGTCATGGCAACAAAGAAAGAAGAGCATTTCAAAAGAGGATTTTATTATCAAAATTCTAAGTGATCAAAGCAAATAAAGAATGAAATGTGATCTTTGGATATAAACTTTGAAGTTTAGGTGGGTTATTCATATAGCACTGAGAGCAGAAAAGAATTGGAATTTGAGAGAGTTGCATTTTTTTTCTATATGTCAGGCATGATCAAAAGAAGTGGAGCATTAGCTAGAAAGGATTAAGAGTAAACGATAGTATTTATTCTTGATGTTTCTGTTGTTGCCTGGGTTGTTAAATATGAAAGACAGTTTGGCATAAGGCCTCTACATTGTAAGTTCTTTATAAATGTTATTGAACTATTTATAACCTGACAGGTAGCTACAGGACAGGACATTTTGAAATATTTCAATGGAGAAATGAGAACTGGTGAAAGGTGAAGCCAGCTGGACTTCTTGGGGACTTGGATAACTTTTCTGTCTAGCCAGAGGATTATAAATGCACTAATCAGCACTCTGTAAAAACGCACCAATCAGCACTCTGTGTATAGTTAAAGGATTGTAAACACACCAATCAGCACTCTGTAAAATGGACCAATCAGCCCTCTGTAAAATGGACCAATCAGCAGGGTGTGGGTGGGGCCAAATAAGGGAATAAAAGCTGGCCGCCAGAGCCAGCAGCAGCACCCCGGTAGGGTCCCTTTCCATGCTGTGTAGCTTTGTTCTTTCACTCTTCACAATAAATATTGCTGCTGCTCACTCTTTGGGTCCGCATGACCTTTAAGAGCTGTAGCACTCACTGCGAAGGTATGCACTTTCACTGCTGAAGTCAGTGAGACCATGAACCCACTGAAAGAAAGAAAGTCTTGACACATCTGAACATCTGAAGGAACAAACTCCGGACACACCATCTTTAAGAATTGTAACACTTACTGTGAGGAGGGTCCGCGACTTCATTCTTGAAGTCAGTGAGATGAAGAACCCACTGGAAGGAACCAGTTCCGGACACAATGGTACAGCAAATTCCTAGAAGAGCAAGAAAAGAATACCTTGAGATGACATCAAAAGTTGAGGGAAATGCAGGCAATTTGATAGGAATGTGATACATCTATCATGAGGGTTATAGAATTCCAAGAGTAATTAACCATGTAAAATAAGGGGGTATATATCTGTCATAAGAGGTTTTGATTTTGGAAGAGATTTGTAGAACAAAATGAGGCAAAGTCCAGAGGAAACTTGTTTTCTTAATTTGTTTGGATGGAAGTGAATTAAATACTTTTTGTTTGTTTAAGAGGAAGTACCCATGAGAATAAGGAAACTTATAAAATTGTTGGAAATGTGATTCTAGTACCCATTATGTCTCACTCTTATGTTGTTTCTCTGAGAGTCGCACTAAGACAGTTCAAATACTTGTTGGTTTCCATAGACTAAATTTGGGCTGATAATGAGAAATAAGTTCTTGAATACATTCTACTTTCTATTTCATTTTGTGCTAAGGTCTTTACAGAAAGCTTAAGTGCTTCTACGTATTTTAAAGGACATTTAGTAAATGAGATATAAAGAGATTGTTGTCTCAGTTAAGAGGGGTTGCCATCAAAAGAAGCCTAGAGTTATTTGGCATTTGCAAAGGAAACTTGCAGGAATGAGTATGTATAGTTAGATGTGGGTAGAAATTTTGGCCTGACAAACTAATATATCTTGCGGTTGAAGTAATTTTGTGACATTATTTCTAACTTTTACTTTTAAATTAAATTAATGTTGTGCTCTAGAGAGGTTAGAAGGAGTGCTACAAGCAATATGATCATATACATGTATGAATTTTGCATTACACAGAGGTTCCTGACCAAGGGGAATAAAGGAGATGGAATTAAGTTTGTGTGCTATACTTCAAGTCATGCATCCAGTACCATTTTCCTGCACACAAAGCGCTGTCTATTCATTCAGGTTTCTAGTTGCAGAGCTGCATCCATCCAGAAAAAGAACCATTTTTCGAATTTATAGAAAGATGTCTCATGGCCTGAAACAGGCCTTGAGCAAGAGCAAGCCCTGCCTTTCTCATATAGAATATATACTGTTTTCTTATATGTAGCCTCTTTCTTTAAATTTGATAATTATTATGAATCAATTTTATTACTTTGTTAAATGTTGTGCTTAAATTATATAACATGAATTTTAAATAAATGAATACATAATTTTTAAATAAAGTAATATAAAAGTATAAAGTATCAACAAAAGACAAATAAAATAATAAGAGAAAAAGTTAACTGAACTAGAACATTACTAGAAAATGTTAGGTATATGAATACATAAGAAGAAAAGAGTCAATGTTTACTACATTATCGATAGTCCTGTTTATACGTTTTAAAAAATCAGATCAGTACACTGAAAACATATCCACTTTTTCCTCTCAATTAAAAAAATTAAATCTGTTAACGGGAGTTTTAAAATGAATGAAATGACACATACAGACAAATGATACAAAGTCTGTAACATTTCCCGGCAACAGTGAGCAAGAGGTGTCTAGAGATGAAATACAGTTACTCTCTTATTTCTTCCCATATTATCAAAACTAGGCCCTTGGCACTTGAGATCCTCATATTGGAGGTGCCCAGCAAAGAAGTTTTTATGCTCTACCTCTTCTTCTTGTGCATTTCCAAGTTGCATCTGTGCATTTAGAATGGTAAGGAATTGTTCTTAGGGGGTGTGGTGGAGAAGAGTTAATTAAATCTTTCCAGGATATGTGAGGTGATCAGCCTGCTAGCCCAAGAACTTTCTAAAGCTAATACTCAGGCTAAAATATGATGCAAATTTTGTGCCATATCATTTTTAAGATGCCTTCAATAAACTATTTTAAAAAGGCAATATTGTGATTTTAAGGTATCTTTTAAATATTCTAAAATAACTTATCTCCACATAGTTTAGCCCTCAGAGAGTAGTGTCACAATATCGAAAATGTGTTTCCAAAAAGTTAAATTGGCAAAGCTGTCTGTCATACAGAGTCAAAAAGCTGAGGAGAAAATATTTCTAGGTATTC
Organism: Mandrillus leucophaeus; assembly: GCF_000951045.1. NCBI lineage: Eukaryota > Metazoa > Chordata > Mammalia > Primates > Cercopithecidae > Mandrillus > Mandrillus leucophaeus. Next base: position 430,935 of record NW_012109619.1, on the reverse strand, counting down.
AAGATATTAAATGGAAGCTATTAGCTTGAGTAGAATTTTAGTTGTTTTGAAAAATCACTTCCTTGTATGTTTTTCTAATTGATGAAAATCATTTTTTACACCTACTCAATAAAGCAAATTACTAATAATTTAATTATACATATTTTTGGAATGATTAAGTTCTTTATATGCATATTTGCACAATAACCCTTAAAATGCTAAAAGAGAAATATTTTGTTTAGAATTACATTAGTCTTATGAGACTCAAAAACTGAAATTCAGCCCTGACTTACTATTTCATCAACAATAAATATCTACCCTTATCTCTGCAATTTTCATAGGATTATCTGTGCTATTCTTTTTAATTACAGTGTTCATCCATTGCTGTGTGGCTACTTTACTTCTAAGTAACTTTATTTGAAAAAGCCAGTTACAAACTATTCAGTTTCTTTCTTTCACTATTTAATCACGACAGATTCTCAGGAAGCCAAGAGACAGACACTCTATAATAAAAATAGCAAAAACAATAAAGTTCATGTCTTGAGAGTATATTTGTTTGTCAGTATGTTGTTAGATCTATGTATTATTTTGTTATTTTTAAAGATACTTTGTAAATGCTTTTGCTCATATTGTACACAATATAATCTATTCCATATGGCGGGCTCTGTTACATTTATTTTGTTGCATTGAAAAATTAAAGCAATAAGAGATCATTACTATCATACAGATAATAAAAAAAAAATCAACCATCAACATAATATTCATCAACAGTAGCACACGGGGCTTCTCAAATTACATTCAATAAACCAAATTATATAGCCTGGTCCTCGGCACTCTGTAAAATGTGATCACTGATAAATGCATGCCCTTATAAACCTACCAACAAACATGAAAAGAAATCAACTTTTAGAACACAAATAAATACTAATAATTATCACCAGTTAAAAAAATAGTTGAATACATTAGAATTATTCATTACTCCAGAATTGAAAACAACTAAAGTCCAAAGCCTTTGCCATTCCATCTTTATGAACTTCTTAATTAACTTTATGAATTCCTCAATTAATTTCACTGGTCATTTTGGGATAAGGAAGGCAAAAAGATTGCATAAATGATACAAAGTGCCGTACATTTCTTTTCCATTCAGCTAAAATGGTGTCTGATTATCAAATAAAACCTGCACCTCACTAATCTCTCAAGAAATCTTTTTTTCCATTTATTTCTTGCAATTGAAAGAACAAAAGCCATGCTCACACACTGTCCTGCATGAGGAATAGCTGGTTTATATGGCTTGTCAGGTCCTTTGAAAGAAGCTGAGAGTGTAGAAAGGTAAATAATGAACATCTATTGCAAACTTAAAGTATCTTGATAAGTGGATGCTTTTGTAGACTAATGCTGTTTCAAATGTGAAGATAGGTATTCAAAACTCATGAAATAGTCCAGCAATGTTGACTTAAGAAAATAAGGTATATATTCTGCTAACATTAACAGCAGACTTCATATATTAAGATTTAGTGAGCTATACCTAGTGTCAAAAAAATGAACATTCATGTTATATATTTATTTCAACTCTGTCAAGTCAAAGAAGCTAGGTAATGTGTAGACTAAAAAATATGTTTTCAGCTCACATGCCCGTGGGACAACAGAGAACTAAGTAAATTTACCCACTCTTCTACCTAATCTTTAACATATGCTATTGCTTGTAAAATGAAGTCGTGTAACAGGACATTGTATAAACAAAAATTGGCATTTAAAAATGTAGTAAAAATCCCTACCTTGAGAAGTTTAAGGAAAAATTAATCAAACACATAGATATATTAACCTAGTTCATGTCTTCTACATCATAGATACTCAAAAACTAGTAATCTTCCTTTTTCATATTACTTTTGCAAGCCAACTACTTCAATTACATTAGTAATAATCAAGTAACTTTCGCTAACACGGTGAAGCCCCATCTCTACTAAAAAAAATACAAAAAATTAGCCGGGCGAGGTGGCGGGCGCCTGTAGTCCCAGCTACTCGGGAGGCTGAGGCAGGAGAATGGTGTAAACCCGGGAGGCGGAGCTTGCAGTGAGCTGAGATCCGGCCACTGCACTCCAGCCTGGGCGACAGAGCGAGACTCTGTCTCAAAAAAAGAAAAAGAAAAAAAAAATTATCAAGTAACTTATAATTCAGAAAAAAGCAGAATACTGTTAGTAATAATCTGTGTATCATTGCATTATTGCACAAAAGTCCATTTCATTAAAAACATAATTCCTAATAAATGTATTTGAGTTCTTACTATTTTCTAATATAGAGCACTATAACTCACATTTTTCAAATAAAATTCACATAAATTGAATAGAGTTTTACAGAGGAAGTTAAATGATATGCATTTTTATGTTAACAGAGAAATGTGTTCCCAATTGGTACCTAATTTGAAATATTCTTTGTCCAGTAAAAATAATAATGCCTCCTCTATCATTTTATTCAGATGCAAAATAGTTAATAAAAGCAAAACGGGAATAGCAGGCAGTAAAACAAAAATTAGTGCCAAGAAAATAGAAAGGAAAGATAGCCACAAGTTATAGATAAGTAGAAAATTGCACTGGAGGAAAGCAAACTCCCTGAGGAGCTTCATCAATGAAGACTTTGTGGAGAAGGTAAGCTTTGTCTTGATATTGTGCATAGATTAGGAATTTTCGTTGGTTTTTAGTAAGCATCTAATCTAAGGAAGTCACACAAATGAGAATGCTTTGGGATAAATGCAGCACAAGGTTTATTGAAGAATACCAGTTGAATAAGAATGGGCAAAAGGAGGGCAGACAAGAATACAAAAGATGCCATTGCCTAGGTGTTCTTAAATAACTCAAGTGAAGAAATTTGGGAGTTTAAATGATAATTTTATTCAGATGCTCTCAAATTTCTGTATTGTTATCCATAAAAGATTCCTAGTTGTCATTATATTATGAATTGTCATTTTTCTTTTGTTTAATTTTTATTTTATTCTATATTGGAAAATTATAATTGTTTATATTTATGGGGTACAAAGTGATGCTGTGATATATGTATACAATGTAAAATTAACATATCTTGATGAACATATCCTTCACCTCAAATACTTATAGTTTACTCTTCTTGTCTAAAAAATATTATTTATAAATAGTCATTCTGGGCATTATTAAACAAGCATGTTTTTAGTGCATAGATCATGGTTCTCAGAACAAGGGTATGTAACCCTAATGAAAGGAACCCACGTAGTGAGCTAAAAGTCTGTAGATTATGGGAGATACAATTATGAATGCTATATATATTATCTTCCTGGATAATGGACTGAAAACATAAAGCCAGGAAGAACACAAATTGATGATACCTTGTGTAGATATTTCACATAAGAAATGTCGTTTGTTTCCAATCTAGTAGAACATAGCTTGGCTATGTCTTAAGTGGACTCACAGATGGTCTTCTTTTAGAGAATGTGCTACATTTCGAGATCTGTCCTTCATCATGCAGGCTCAGCACACGTTATTGTTAGTTTTAAAAATCAGATTGTTTCAGAACCAGATATATGAAAGTAAAAAGACAGACACGTAAAAGCAGCATATCAATATTAATATGTAATAAAACCCAAATAAATGTAATTGTATTTCTGTTGCCATTACCAGATGACCTGTGCTGGCATCCCTAGTACATCCTTACTCTGTACACTGTTTTACTTTGGGATTTAAATTGTTTAACATAGAATTAGTCCAGTGAAACCTTTTTTTTTTTAATTTATTTTTTATTATTATTATACTTTAAGTTCTAGGGTACATGTGCATAACGTGCAGGTTTGTTACATATGTATACTTGTGCCATGTTGCTGTGCTGCACCCA
>NW_012109619.1:403699-422856 GCF_000951045.1 Mandrillus leucophaeus | reverse complement strand
CCAGTTTTCAAAGGGAATTTTTCCAGTTTTTTCCCATTCAGTATGATATTGGCTGTGGGTTTGTCATAAATAGCTCTTATTATTTTGAGGTACGTTCCATCAATACCGAATTTATTGAGCGTTTTTAGCATGAAGGGCTGATATGTACTATGCTCTTTACCTTTGTAGGTTTCCATTCCTGCCCATCCCCTCTTGAACATTGGTATTAATATTTGCAGTGTTACAATAAAGTCTGACAGGCACAGGATCTCCTTCTGGTTAGCTTACACGACTTTAGGTAATGGCATATCTTTTGACTGTTAAGCCATAATGTTTTCATTTGTTTCCATCATTTCTTTATTCTTTGGAAGGAGGCTCATGTCAAATACCAAAAACAGCTGGAAAAAAGCAAATGGGGAATCATGAGTGTGTTCATACTACATACCATCTGAATCATTAGGAAAATCAATTAATTAAATTTTCATAAATCATTTTAACAAATATGTATTATTTCTAATGTGATAGGCAACAAGATCGAAACTACAATAAGAATGAGCTTGGTACAGCTTCTGTCTTCAAGGAGATTATTGGTTAAAGGATACTCCTTAGTTTCCTTTAAGTTTACCTAATTCTCAATTGGCTCATTCATATAATTGCTATTTTGCCATATTGATCACTTATTGTCATATTTAACAGTGATAAATTTTCATTTACTTTTTTGATAACTTATAGGCCTAGGAACATAGATTACACATAAGAGTCTTTTAATTGTTGCAGTGTTATAATGAGAATCTTAAACTTAATTATTACATAATACATTTAAAGGAATCAATATTAAATCAGAGATAAATGTAATTTAATTATAATTGCATGAAATAAATGTTTATATTATTTGTTTTTATTAGGAAGATGTGTGAGGGATATTTGTAATATGTGCTCAAGCAATTTTAAGTTATTTTTATTAAGAAAGGAATAACTCCATGTTAAATATATCAATGCCCAATTATATTTTAAAAACAGGCTGGGCCCGGTGTTGCACGCATGCAATCCCAGCACTTTGGGAGGCTGAGGTGGGCAGATCACCCAAATTAAAGAGTTTGAGACTAGCCTGGTAAACATGGGGAAATACCATCTCTACTAAAAATACAAAAATTAGCCGGACATTGTGGCGCATTCCTGTAATCCCAGCTATTTGGGAGGCTGAGGCAGGAGAATTGCTTAAACCCAGGAGGCAGAGGTTGCAGTGAGCTGAGATGGTGCCACTATACTCCAGCCTAGGCGACAGAGCAAGATTCTGTTTCAAAAAGAAGAACAAAACAAATTAAAAACAAACAAAAATCCACAAAGAAATTCTACCCATTTTTGCTTAGAGTATCCTCATTTTATATCAGCATTTTTGTGTGCTGCAAAATATCATACAACATGTTGTATTATTAGTGTCATTTTATACTGTCAAATCTATAAGAGGCTTTTTTTGTAACTATTTCCATTGCTCTACAATATCTACCAAAATATCATAGCTTTTAATTTGTGTTATGTGATTAATATAATTAAATAATAAAAATATTAATTAATATAATTAATAATATAATATAATTAATAATAAAAAATACCTATTGTATATTAAAGATTCTTTTTGACTTCTGGACCACATTGGTGAACAATAAACCAAGTACAAAAATTTACTGGTCTAGTCAAAAAAAGGAATAGACAATTCAATCTGGTAACTCTCCGGAGCACTAGCACACAGCTTCCTAAAGTGATCCTCAGCAATGAGAACTAACTTAATCCAGAAAGGTCTTTTAAAATGTTATAGAAATATGTGACTGAGCACAGTGGGTCACGCCTGTAATTCCAACATTTTGGGAGGTCAAGGCACACAGATCACTTGAGGAGAAAAATTAGCTGGTTATAGTGGCACAGGTTTTTAATCCCAGCTACTTGGGAGGTTGAGCCACAAGAATTGCTCAAACCCAGGAGGCAGAGGTTGCAATGAACAAGATTGTGTCCCACCTGCCTCCCTGCCAAAAAAAGCCAGGCAAGGAAAAAGCAAAACTCTCCCAGGTAGATAAAAACACCAAAATCTAGAGATAAGAGATATGTGAATATTCTGTAGAATTATGAGATACTTACTTTTTTTATACTTGTTATTTTCACCTATATTCTAAATATCACTTGACAAAATGCCTAGTTCTTAAAATATTTTAACCAATGATTATGGATCAAAAATTTGTAAAAAGAATAAAAATAAGATGTAGTTTTTGCATTTTACATATCGAATGACATTAGATTTGACAGACTATGCACTGATATCCTAAAACCTTCTCTGATTATTCAATATGTAAATAAAATATTTAAGCTGTGGAATTGTTTTCAGATAGTATATTTTGTGAACTTCCTAAGGGCTTCCTATTTAAACACAATGTATGGAGTAATTTTAATATTCTGTTACATTTTGCTACAGTTCATAAAGTAGATAGACCTTTTTTCTTTTTTTCTTTTGCCCATTAATGGAAAAAGCCTAGGTAGATTTTCAGCATGGGTATATGTTTTAATTGATCTTAGAACCATCTATGACAGACCCACAGCCAACATCATACTGAATGGGGAAAAGCTGGAAGCATTCTTCTTGAAAACCAGCACAAGACAAGGATGCCATCTCTCACCACTCCTATGTAACATAGTATTGGAATTCTTGGCCAGAACAATTAGGCAAAAGAAAGAAAGAAAGAAAGGACATCCGGTAGTAAGAGAGGAAGTCAAACTAGCCCTGTCTGCAGATGACATGATTCTATATTTAGAAAACACCATAGTCTCAGCCCAAAAGCTTCTTAAGCTGATAAAGAACTTCAACAAAGTCTCAGAATACAAAAATCAATATACAAAAATCACTAGCATTCCTATACAGCAACAACAACCAAGCCGAGAGCCAAATCAGGAGTTCAATCTCATTCACAATTGCCACAAAAAAGAATAAAATATTTAGGAATACAGTTAACCAGGAAGGTGAAAGATCCCTACAATGAGAACTACAAAATAATGCTTAAGGAAATCAGAGATGACACAAACAAATTTTAAAAAAAATTATTTGCTCCTGGATAGAAAGATATCCTATACATATCATTAAAATGGACATACAACCTAAAGCAGTTCATAGACTCAACACTATTCCTATCAAACTACCAATGATATTCTTCATAGTACCAAAAAAAACTATTTTAAAATTCATATAGAACCAAAAAAGAGCCCAAATAGCCAAGACAGTCTTAAGAAAAAAGAACAAAGTTGGAGGCATCATGTTACCCAACTTCAAACTATATCACAGGGCTACACTAACTAAAACAGCATAGTAGTGGTGCAAAAACAGACACATAGACAAATGGAACAGAATAGAGGCCCAGAAATAAGTCCACACACCTATGACCATCTGATCTTCCACAAAGCTGACAAATACAAGAAATGGGGAAAAGACTCCCTATTCAATAAATAGTGTTGGGTTAACTGGCTAGCCACATGCAGGAGATTGAAACTGGAGCCACTTCTTACACAATGTACAAAAATCAACACAAGATGGATTAAATGCTTACATGTAAAACCCAAAACTATAAAAATGCTGGAAGACAACCTACATAGTACGATTCAGGACATAGAAACAGGCAAAGAGTTATGACAAAGACACCAAGAACAATTGCAAAAAAAAAAGCAAAAAATTAACAAATGGGATCTAATTAAACTTAAGAGCTTCTGCACAGCAAATGAAACTATCAACAGAGTAAACAGACAACGTATGGTATGGGAGAAAATATTTGCGGCTATGCATTTGACAAAGCTCTAATATGGCATCTGTATGGAACTTACATATTTACAAACAACAAAAGAAAACCCATTAAAAAGTGGGCAGAGTAAACGAACAGACACTTCTCTAAAGAAGACATACATGCGGCCAGAAATCATATAAAAAGAAGCTGGATATCACTTGTTACTAGAGAAATGCAAATCAAAACCACAATGAGATACCATCTCACACCTGTCAGAATGGCTAATAGTAAAAAGTCAAAAAATAACAGATGCTGGCAAGTGGCAATGTTGTGGAGAAAAGAGAACACATATGTATACACTATTGGTGGGCACGTAAATTAGTTCACCCATTGTGGAAGACAGTGTGGCGATTCCTCAAAGTGCTAAAAACAGAACTACCATTCAACCCAGTCATCTTATTACTGGGTTTATACCCAGAGGAATATAAATCATTTTACCATAAAGACACATGTACATGTATGTTCACTGCTGCACTGTTCACAACAGCAAACACATGGAATCAATCTAAATGCCCATCAGTGATAGACTGGATGAGGGAAATGTGATACATATGCACCGTGGAATACTACACAGCCATAAAAAATGAGATTGTGTCTTTTCTGGGAACATGGATGAAGTTGGAGGCCATTATCTTTAGCAAACTATTACAGAAACAGAAAACAAATAGTGCATGTTCTCATTTATAAATGGAAGCTAAATCATGACAACTGATGAACACAAAGAAGGGAACAACAGATGCTGGGGCCTCCTTGAGGGTGGAAGTGGGAGGAGGGAGAGGAACAAGGAAAATAACTATTGAGTACTAAGTTTAGTACCTGGGTGATGAAATAATCTGTACAACAAACTTCCTTGACATGAGTTTCTCGATATACAACAAACCTGGACGTGTACCCCCAAATCTAAAATAAAAGTTAAAAAGAAAATAACTAAAATGAAAAGAACTATCTTATTTAAACATATGTTTTAAAGTATATGGAAAATTTATTTTGGGTGCTCCATGTGGCAGCTCAAAGGTAGAGGCAGTCATCCTACTCAATTTCTAAAAAAATGATTTACAGGAAAAGACTTGTGTTAGATGACCAGGAAATTTACCCATGTGTATTAACATTTTGTGAACAGAAAAAAGCAACATGGGATTTGTAACGTGAACCCCAAATCAAAAGACACAAGTGCAAATTCCTGTAGATTTCAGATATGGATGAATTTGTATAGTTGTTTCTCAAATAGGCAACTTTACTAAAGCAATTTCCAAGTTTCCTAGTCATAGGGAATTATATATTTATCTGTGGTTGATTATTCCCTATAGGCAATCCTAGAGGATGGTTTCTAGCTACTTTGTTAAAACAAGAAAAAGTTAAAATTATTTGCTCTTTTGGAGAAAAATAAAAATGTTACAAATTTGATTCAGTTGAAACCAATTTGTAAATAATTAATGATGTGAAAAGCTGCTAAATTTTATGTATTTTATGTTAAAATGAAACATTAATAGAACTTCAACCAATCTACTTTGTATTAGGTATTAAGGAAAGACAAAAACTAAAGATAATATATACAGTGTAAATGCTGTTTATTTTGTAATTGAGATCAATTGTGATTCAAACTCCTCTTAGGGAAAAAAATCTGTAATTTGATAAGCATTCATTCCATTTTTTTAAATGTATCTTTGAGAATACACTGCACATAAGTGAAAAACTTCCTCTAGTTCATTGACATATATATCAAGTGGAACATTGGCACGGAGGAACAAAACCACAAATAAGAAGCCCAGCTTGACTGAAGCTGCTAAAACAGTGATTTTACTTGGAAGATTTGGCCTGCATGCTGTTTTAGTTAGGTGCCAGGGACACTACATGGCAGGATAGTTTTCATTTTAGATGTTAGTTATTTCTTTAGTCATGAAGTGGCATTTGTGCTGTAACAGAATTTGTGATGAATTTGTATTCCAAAAATTTACATCTCCCAGGGAGTGTTGCAATTTACTAGTTGTTAGACATTAGATAAAGCATAGCACATTGATTCTGTCTTCACCTGTGTAAAGTGGTGTACTTATACCTACCATGTCAAAAAGCTACTAAAATAATTCAATAACATGATTATAGAAGGGCATGAAGGAAATGCAAAATGCTATCTGCTAGCATCTCAAATTATGTTCTTGCTTGCTCTTCTCCAATTAACTGGACTCCTCACTGTTCTTTGAATATCTCAGGCTATATACAGCAGGGCTTTCAGCACTTGTTTTTCTCCTGCTTCAAATAAAAACTCCTCCAGATATTTACTCCAGAGTCATTTTCTCAATGTTGTAATTTTTTGTCACGCTAGCTAAGATTGCAACCCATGTGTGTGACACCCTACCCTCCCTCATACACATTCCCTGTCCACATTTCATGTTTCAATTTCACTTTCAGCATTCGTTATTCTTTCATATACTAAATATTCTATTTATTCATCTTCACTCTCCCCAGTTGGAATGTAAGCATCATGAAAGTAGTAAATTTTGTGTGCTTATTGATGGTCACATCCCACTGTCTACAGCAGTGCCATTTAGGTGGTAAAATCTGGGTATTTTATTCAGAAATGAATGAATGCTATAAGGGTGGTAAATTTTCCTGTTATTAGAAGTGGGGAGAAAATACATTCAAATATGTAAAACACGGATCTACTCCTTTTTGTTTTCATATGTTCATAAGGAAAAAGTGGAGGACATTAATTAAGGAAGGAAAGCAGAGATAATTTTAGTAGCCAAGTGAGAATGACAAATTTTATTTTTGTCATGCTGTCCTCACTATTGGTAGCAGCTTCCTAGAGCACTCAACTGAAGAAATTCATCATCCTGGTTCAGACAAAATGACTTTGTTCAATTAAAATACCTGCCTTAGGTCTAGGGATCAAATACGTGAGAACCTTGTGCCACACATTTGGCATTCCCACAGTAAAGAATTTCAGAAAATTTTAGCAGTAGACGTTTGGCAATATCTTGACAGTGACCACTCAATTTAACATAATCCATCCAGGTCATTCAAGAGCTAGTCTCTTAGGGTCTTTAACCCAGTGTCAATTCCAATACCGCTTTGGAGAAAGATCTCTACTAACCCACTGCTCATATCAAAGCCTTTTAGGGCCCCTACAGTTTCCATAGGACAGTGTGAAATAAATATTTAATCAATAACACACTTAGTAAACAAAAAGTAGTTCATCTAATGAAGATTGTGTATTCTCAGAATGCACATAGAGTTTGGGAACACTTAAGGAGTTTATGCAGTTAGATGTTGTGAAATAGAGACAATACCCAGGGCAAGAATGAGCTTTCTATAGAGTTAGACATTTGTTTGTGGAATTTTGTTTATTTCAAAAATGAAGGCTTGACAAACTGAGAGAAACTATTTGCAAAAGATATATCTGATAAAAGTCTGTTGTCCAAAATATACAAAAACTCTTAAAACTCAATGAGAAAAAAGGAACAACCTGATATAAAAAAATGGACAAAAGATCTAAACAGGTATCTCACCAAAGAAAATACAAGTTGGCAAATAAACATACAAAATATGTTTCACATCATACATCATTAGGGAAATGCAAATTAAAACAATCATAAGATATCACCACACACTTATTATAATGGTCCAAATTTCAAACTCTGACAACACCAAATGATGGCAAGTAGGTGAAATAATAGGAACTCTCATTGGTTGCTGGTGGGAACAAAAAATGGTACAGCCATTTTGGAAGACTTTCTGGTAATTTCTTGCAAAACTAGACATACTTTTACCATGCAATCCAGCAATCATGCTACTTGATATTTACTCATATGACTTGAAATTGTATGTCCACACAAACACTGCACAATGGTGTTTATAGCAGCTTTTTCCAAATTGTCAAAACTTGTAAGCAACTAAGATGTCCTTCAAAGAGTGAATGGATAAATAAGCTGCAGTACATCCAGACAATGTAATATTCCGGGCTAAAAAAACATGAGCTATGAAGTCATGAAAAGACATGGAGGAACCTTTGTAAAATGTGCTACACAAAATGGCGTTACTCAGGTTCCAAGTTCTAAAGTAGATTTCAGAAGCTATTCTAAGAAGGATTACCTGCATAGCTTGTAACCTTGCAAAAAAGAAAAACAAAACAAACGAACAAACAAACAAAAAAACCAACAATTTGCCTTGAAACTTTGAACTGGGCCAAACTACAATGACCATAGCATCCTGAAAAACAACTGAATTTTACCAACACTGGAACTCCTGAACAGCAACAATCAAGGAACTATGGACTTGTGTACTAAGCCAGGTTCTCCCACCAATGACAATTCTTTCGAAACAACTTGTGTAATTACGTTCAGTGTGCTTTTAAAATTTCCTATTCCCCTCCATCTCTTCAGAACACAATTTCATCTTTGGACAAATATGTGCCTCCAGAATTACAATTTCAAAGACCCCAATAAATGCCTGTCTTACTGCATTGCAGTCTGGTTTTCCACCTCTTCTTAGGTGACACCTTAAATGCGTGTTAGTAATTGAAAACAGCCAATCTGAAATGGCTATACACTGCAGTATATCATCCAAAGAATACAACAATCAATAAAAGGCAAAACTACAGAGACAGTAAAAAAACTCAGTGGTTGCCAGTGCTTATGGGGCAGAGATGGTTAAATCAGTGGAGCAGAGAGGATTTCCGCATCATTGAAACTACCCTATATGATGCTATAATGGTGAATACATGTCATTATGCATTTGTCTAAGCCTATGGAATGTACAACACCATTAGTTAACCCTATTGTAAACTATGGACTTTGGGTGATAATGATTTGTCAATACAGGTTAATTTATTCCAACAAATATGCCACTTTGGTGCAGGATGTCGACAGTGTGGCAGACTGTGTGTATGTGGGAATCGGAGATGTATGCAAACTATACCCTCTACCTCATTCGTCTGTGAACCTAAAACTGCTCTTAAAAATGAAGTCTGTTTTTAAAAAACCATCTATGCCCAGTTTTAAGTACCTTTGCCAGAGTTATTATGTCAAGAGGAAAAATTGGCCTAGCAACTGTTTTTCATCCAGTTTTAAATTCACAGAGGGACTTGTATATTTCATTTAGACCTCACGACCTCATTAATTCAGATCTGCTCATTTCAAATGCATGGTATTCAAGCTAGACTAAAGAATACTTTTGTAGTCTTACCCATCCCCCGCCCAAAGTAAGGGTTTTCTAGGGAAGAAAAATTTGAATAGAGAACACTTATTATGCTCAAAATATTCATCTGTTTTCAATTATTTTAAGCACTTTAAGCAATTCATTTACACATGAATGGCTGAAAGGGTAGAATATAAAACTCTTATCTATATAAAAATGCCAGGCTGCATTTTTTTATTTGAAATTTTTTTTGGTTGTCATAAAGCAATATACATGCTTGGCTTGTAAAATCATCTCTAAATTCAACTAACTTCTTAAATGTTTCTGATTCCTCTCTCTTATAATTTTTCAAAATATATTTTGATATTGAGTTTATTTGTATAGAATGCTCATTGCGGAGATGATTACTTTTTATTTATAAGGTACTCCTAACTTTTGTCTTAATTAGTTTCAAATTATATATAGTCAACAAATAAGAAAAAAGTTTAATAAATTAAATGTTCAGATCTGTAAATGCATTCTATAATGCTAAAATTCAACTTTTGTTCATAAAAATCAGGGAGAAGGTAAAACCAAAACAGATATTTCTTAAACAATAAACAAGTCTAAGCATGATATGAATAATGTATCCTGTGTGTTTATTTTGGGTGGTTTCTTTGCATGAAATATCTTAAAGTACAAATCCAGTGAGCTTGGAATTATAACTTTTATTTTTCTGTTTAGTTGTACCTTAAATAAGCATTTATGTTATTGACTGTATTGTATTTTTTTAAAAGACTTGCATAAAAACTCAAAAATTGCCTCATCTGAGCCAATATAAATTTTTGTTCAAAATTAACTGAAATATCTTTAAATGGTTAATACTGTAGGATAAACAGATTATTTCTCTTCAGTGAGTTTTTAATCCTTATTTCACCTAAGTCAAATATTTATTACAAATCTGCCTCTTCCAACTTTCCAGCTAACTTTTCTGAAAAACAGCTTAATATTTTCTCCATTGTAGTTTCTCTCTCTGTATATATGTCAGTCCCTTTTTCTGGAACATATTGTTTTAGTTTCACTTATCTCATGTTACATTTTAATTAAAAGCTTTTATTTTTAGTAGCAGGAATTTAATTGACCTCTACTGACTACATTTTATGTAGGTATCAGCTCATAATTAAAAGTTTGAATATATGAGTTTGGTTATTTTTATTCAGATGCAGTTAAAGTAACAAAAACGAAATCAGTTAGCATTCATCAAAGTTCTAAGAAATAAATTAATTTGTTTTGTTAAACAAAATATTCTTTGTTAAGGCAATTGTTTTCACTTATGACATACATGATTACCAGCAAAGAAAATGATTATGTGGGTGCCCCTTGATGAAACATGATGAAGTCTATAGTCAGCAAACATTCAAATTTCAATTTTCCACACCCTAGTTGCCTGACATTGGCAGGATATTTAGCCTTTTTAAAAAATTTGTTTTAAAGGTTTAGAATATTTCGGATTGCATGTGATGATATGCATAGCTGCCTTTGCACACTGTCTTTGCACACTATAAAATATATGCTCAATAAATTTTCTAAGATTCAAATCAAGGCAAATGATACAGTAGATAAGCAAGAAATTTTTTTTTACCAAATTTGTTCAGTTATTTTCAACCATCTGAAACACAGTTTGACCTGGGTTTAGACATAGTCTATATTCTAAAATAGTCATTACCTTTCTGGAACTCATTAATGTGGATATTGCATATCCTGACACTATCTAAAAATCAATGATGAAGGGAAAATATTACTAAACCCTGAAATACCCTTGATGAGAGTCCACATTGGACTTCAGGGATTTTATTCATGAAGGAATATTTTAAACTCATATAAGCTCCTGATTTTCCATTAGATACAATGACCATAAGCATGTAAGAAGAGAATGCCTGTATATAATGTGTTTTAGGAAATTGTTGTAAAAAAATAGAAGTAATATTAAAACAAAACAAAACAGAACAAGTAGACCATTAACTTAACAAGCAATATTCTGTGACTAAGGTATGCAGGGAAAATTTAATGCAGGACTATTGAAAGTTTGTGTAGAAGAATGGACTCTGACAGCACCACCAAATAATTACACAGCACCTCAAGTCATAAAAATAGGAAGAACAACTACCTTACTTACAGACACAAGAACATTTATGAAACCATCCATTCAAATTGTAGTCAAAATTTTTAAAGAAATACACTGTATGTGGTTGTTCATGTATTTTATTAGAGAGGTAACCTCTGTTAAGAAAATTTGAATGTGTAGAAATTCTCAATCTGTTTAGAGTATCAAATGTTTAATATTTAATATTTATTTTATATGTTTAATATTTTTGTGTGTTTACAAATGTGTTTACAAATATATTTTATATTTGTCTGATGTTTTAAATGATGTTTTTGATAAAACTTCAGTGCTGCTATAATGTCTAAGGCTCATCCTACTGTGTGAATATATGAAATTTCTCTCTCTCATCTGTAATAGAAAAATGAATATGTGATCCTCCTTAGAATAGGATCCATAAAATGCCTGCTGGCAAAAGAAACTCAGAAAGATAAACATAAACCTTAACTTAGGACAAACAGTTGAAAGTCTCTCAGTCTGCTTTGTTTTGTCAGCAACTTCTAGCAGTCATGTTAAGAATTAAAAACATGCATGTTACTCAGCAAAATCCACATGAATATTAGACGTGTGTGTGTGTGTGTGTATGTGAGTATGAGTAATGGAATTGTAAGAGTACAGCATTCTGGAAAGTATGTAGTAGATATAAACTGAGGCCAAATTATTATATATATATGGCATACATTGTGTATTAATCTGTTCTCATACTGCTATAAAGAACTGCCGAAGACTAGATAAGTTAGAAAGGAAAGAGGTTTAATTGACTCATAGTTCTGCATGACTAGGGAGGCCTCAGGAAACTTACAATCATAGCGAAAGGCAAAGAGGAGGCAAGGAACCTTTTTCACAAGATGGCAGAAGGGAGAAGTGCTAAGCAAAGGGGGAAGAGATCCCCCTTAAGCCATCAGATCTTCTGAGAACTCACTCACTACCTCGAGAACAGCATTTGGGAAACTGCCTCCATGATTCAATTACCTTCACCTTGTCTCTCCCTTGACACATGGAGATGATTATAGGGATTATGGGGATTACAATTCAAGATGAGATTTGGGTGGAGACACAAAGCCTAACCATATCACATTGGTACTCAATCTTTCAATTAAGTAAAAAACCAAATAAAGCAAATTGAAAGTTATTACAAGTATTTTTGATGTCTAAATACATAATATGAGATTTTTTGTTTTTATCCCTAAATGTGTAAGGATTTAAGAATCAAGCTGACTTTAGTGAGATCATGCTAATTCTTTTAATGTTATTACACTAAGGCGGAATTTCAAAGTGACACCTGTCCTGATTCTCCTAGGCAAACTCTTCAAATACTAATCTATGCAATTACAGCGGTCCTTATAATCTTTCATTATAGCATTTACCATGTTGCACTGCAGCTATTGACTAGTCTGTGCTTCCCCTCATTATTCTCATTATTATTATTTTGTCTTTGAGCAAGCGAACTCTGTCTCTTTGTTTGCATAGTTCTAGAGTGTAAAAAAACTAAACACAATCATTAACAATTATTGAATGTTTACATTGAGCCCACTAGTTTGTCCATCTATATGAATATAAATTAACAGTCTCTTCTTCTGGTCATTGCTGGATTGCACAAATTCTGTCCATCTTCCCCATAATAAAAGGATTAACACGTTACACTTATCTCTTGGGACTCTCTAGTATAAACATTAAAAATAATTTAAAAAATAGAAATTTCCCTGATTCTTTTACCTCCAAGTATCTTTCTGTTAGTCTGTATATATAGATACATATAAATAATTCTCTGAACGCTTTTTCTTTTTCAGGAAACATTTCTGTTTAGATTCTGAGTGAATCATACTACCCGCTCAAAGATTTAAGTACAGGTTGAATATCCATCATCTGAAAATCCAAAATTGAAATGCTCCAAAATCCAAAACCTTTTAAGCACTGACATGATGCCACAGATGGACAATTCTGCATTTGATGTCATGGGAGAGGTTACAGTCAAATGCAGTTAAACTTTATTTCATGATAAAATTATTAAAAATATCATATAAAATTACCTTTAGGCTACGTGTATAAGGCATATATGAAACATAATTTCATGTTTAGATTTGGTGCCATCTCCAAGAGATCTCACTATGTGTCTGCAAATATTTCAAAATCTAAAAAATTCCAAAATCCAAAACACTTCCGTTCACAAGCATTTTGGATTAGGTGTATTCAACCCATATATGGAAAATTTAGGAAAAGAAACCTAAGATTGAAACATTGTTGCTGAAGTTGATTAAATCATGTAACATGCTAATTATTTAAAAATTTCAATCCAGAGACAGAAAAGAAGGCCTAAAGTATCCTTTATATTGTTTCTGGCAATTTTTCAGAATGGTGTAAGGTCATAAAAGTTCAGGCTAGTTTCTTATAAACACAGAGACAGCTAACATTGCTGGGAGACATCACCATGGGTGGTAGATATTTCGTGAAAACAGTTTTATGTTAAACGAGTTGTGATGTTCAAATAAAGGTTCTGGCTTAATTTCATTCTCTCTCTCTCTCTCTTTTTAAAATATAAAAAGACAATACTTGTGTTGATTGCCTGCTCTTTCTAGTAATTACAAGCCAATTTCCTCTGAACAGTGTCTGTCTCTTAATCACAAGTAACAGCAGGTACTGAGAAATTGATATGCCACACATTTTACTTTGAACAACATCCACAAAAGGAGCTACATTAAGTAAAATACTAAAGAGTTCTGAATTAAGCAATTCTGGATTTTCCACTGATTTAAAAAGTATAACAAAAGTATTGAAAATGCATTCTAAACTTATATTTTCACATAAATATAGGTTTTCTTTTAGTTGTGGGTTTTCCCTTGCTTTTGTTAATTATATTTTCAGAAATGTGGAATATGGGAGAAAAAATTCCTATTCATCATGAAGGGATGCTCTCCCTTTCCTAGGCTATACAATAGCAAAAATTTAAGTGTTAATCAAGAAGCTATGACAAAAAAAAATAATGGCTTGACTTAATGCAATTAAAAAATAAGACAAAGGAACAAAATACATGTGTATATCAAGAGACATGGGGAATATTTTTGCAGTGTAAATGACAGACTTTTGTTTATTAACATGCAGAATAATTTTTAAAATTTGATAATAGAAATCCAATAAGAAATTGAGAGGGAAAAAAGATGCAATTTAATGACAGAGCAGGAGCATCACCATCTTGAACAAGCCCCTCATTCTAAAGTTCACCTTAATAAAAGACCACCTAAATCCAAAGGGCATCAGCCTAATAGCTAAGGTCAGCACGATGATAAACCACAAATAACATCTCCAATCACAGACATTCCAAACTCCTCCCAGACCAGAGACATACTAGTCCTGAGATAATCCCCTTCCAGCCAGGAGGATGCCAGACCCGAGATTACCCCACTCTCGCCAGAAAGATGTTAGCCCCAAGATAATCTCCCCTCTGCCCAGAGACATTCCAACCCTGTCATAAACTTCTCCCACACACATAAACATTCCACACTTGTGATAAGCCCCTTCACCCTAAAACCAATATATACTCCTAGTTGGTAAGAGAAAGCACTCCTGACAGAAATCAGCCAGAAGCCCCTGTCAGATTTTATCTAAAGTAAATCTGTCTTCAACTGTTGAGCTACATTTTGTGTTTCTTTCCTCTTTCTTTAACTCTTGCATTTTACCTAACTCATCATTATGAATATTCAAATGTAAGTTTGGATAATACTAGATAATATTTTTATTCAACTAAGGAGAAAATATTGAAAAGATTAATCTAATGTATTGGAGGTAATCACATTCAAGCATCTCAAGGGGATTTTTAGAAAATTGTAGAAAAAATAATTTGTTAACATCAATTGCAATTTTGAAAGCATGTACTTCTCGAATCAGCATTTCTAATTTCATCTCATAGAAAGTAAATTTCCTGTCAGATTACATTTTCAAATATAGCTTCTAATATTATGTAGAAAAACAAAACAAATCAAACTGAAAACCAAACAAATACACATAAAATTTGGCCACTGTGTTTCTAATAATAAGGTAGTGGTTGAGTAAATTATAACCAAACAGCAGGGTACAGTGGCTCATGCCTGTAATCCCAGTATTTGGGAGGCCGAGACAGGCAGATCCCCTGAGGTTGGAAGTTCGAGACCAGCCTGACCAACATGAAGAAACCCTGTCTCTACTAAAAATACAAAAGTAGCCAGGTGTGGTGGCGCATGCCTGTAATCCCAGCTACTCAGGCGGCTGAGGCAGAATAATCACTTGAACCCAGGAGACAGAGGTTGCGGTGAGCCAAGATCATACCATTGCACTCCAGCCTGGGCAACAAGAGTGAAACTCTGTCTCAAAAAAAAAAAAAAAAAAAAAAAAATACGTGTATACACCCAAACAGGTCAAAGAAAAATCGCACAGGACAGAGTTAAACAGGAAAGGAAAACTTTATTCAGGACTATTGCAATAGAGGTCAAAGCTATTGCAATTGGGGAGAGAGATTCAACTCAACTCCACTGAAACAAAATGTGGACAAGCATTTGATGCTGGTCTGACCTAGTGGAAAAGTACTGGGGACATTATAATTGGTCAGTGTGATTAGGCCAACTCTAATTGCTAACTGCTATTTGTTAAAGTTAGACTTCCATCCTCCCACAGAGACTGGAAGATAGGGGCTCTATCTTTCCTAATGATGACATTTTAAAATGATGGCTCCTGGGTCCTTAAGAAAGACAGTCTTGAGTTGTAAAACTGCTAAGAGGATAAGAGGAAAATCATACCTCAAAGGTACACATCAAAAATTTGTAATTGCAAATTTTCTAAAATACTTAAATGATCTAAGAAAAGGGAGGTCAGTGGCCTAAGAAAAAGGAGACTTCCTAGTCAGAAGGAAGCTTATTTACAGTTGAGTCAAGCTGACAAGAACATTAAGATCATCTTGATCAACCACACAATAGAATATGGTAATTATTAAAACAAATGAGGAAATGGCAGACGGCATCATTGTGATACCTTTTGAATCTGTCCTAATCTCCTCAGAAGTAAAGGAGAAACAAAGGTGGAAAAAGAAAAAAAAAAAAATGACCTTAACTAGGTGTGGTAATGCCACACACCTCAAAAACGAATGCAGGTGGGGTCTAGCCACCAATGGCAGGAAAGAAGTGCATATAAAAGTTAAAGGAATAGTAACTACAGGAGGGAAGACAAGAGAGGCTTCTGTTAGTCCTAAGAAACACACAGCTTAAAAATCACCAACTAGTTCATACACTGAAAGGAGGTTTGTCACATAGGAAGAAAGCCTCAGTTGCACTTCTGTAATCTGAAGATAAAACTGGAAAGGGTAATTGCAAGGGAACAATGGAATATTCTAAGGATCTGTGAGGTTATTTAAACCCACAGACCTCTCAAAAAATACGCAGGAAAAGAAAAACAAACAAACAAAAAACCCAAAAAACTAAGTCCCTTGATGAGGAAATATTCCAAGGAACAGAACATAAATATATATAGGCAAACAATCTATGGACAAAGGAGATGAGGACTAAACCAATTTTTTTTTTTTATATTGCCCAAATTCCTATCTAAGGATTCTGGGGAGTTAGGCCCTACAAACAATAAATTATCATCAGATAAGTTTTATTTAACCCTGTATATTGTGACTTACTTTCCAATCTGACTCTGGAAAGTTGAATTAATTCACTGTTTAAACAGGGGTCAGTAAAGTAGGTCTTGTGACAAATATGGCCTGTTACCTATCTTTGTAATCAAAGTTTTCTTTGAACAGGGTCGTGTTCTTTCTTTTTCTTTTACACGTTATCTATAATTTCTTTGTGCTACAAAGTCAGTTTTGAGTAAGTGTGGTTGATTGTACAGCTCACAAAGGCTAAAATGTTTATGGACCTTAAAAGAAAAATTCTAGAGGAATTGATTGAGAATAAGAAAATTACATACACATACACACTTACACAAACACACAAACAAGTGACACTTCGGTGAGGCACTCAATGCCTTTTTAACAAATACTTTTTGTGATTATATACTCAGATTTATTTCCTTTTGCTTGCAACTAGGTTCTCAAACTGGTAGATACCCTTTAAGGATCCCTTGTCTTATTTGTATACATAGTACATCATATTATAAACACCTTAGGAGAGTGATTATTCATCCATTTAAGGTCAAGGGTCTTTTATTCAGTCTGTTTCTGGCTAGGGAAAAGTCATAATAAATAGAGCAATGTCCACTGTCAAACAACCCACTTTGTTTTTTATTTGAGATTTCAATTTAAGTTTACACTGTACAGTTGAACAAAAATTGAGAAAAAATCTACTAAATCCCAAAAGGCAAGTTATTCATTAATTATGTAAGTAGAAATACAGAATAAATGACAAATAATTTAGGATCAGTCTTGAAACAAAGGATAAAATGGCTGATACTTTTTCCTCATAAAAACACTTTGAGGAAGAAAATACTATAGTAGCAACTAACTGCAATGAGTATAAACAAGGAGACTTCAGAACGAAAACTAAATAATAGAACAAACTTAATCTTTTTTTTTTTCTGCAGTTGCAATATTTAATAGAGTGAAGACAGAGCTCCCATACAAAGGGAGGTGACCCAAAGAAGGTAGCCGTTATTGGCTCAAATGCCTGGATTTATATCCCAATCATTGTTCTTCCTGCTGT
Organism: Mandrillus leucophaeus; assembly: GCF_000951045.1. NCBI lineage: Eukaryota > Metazoa > Chordata > Mammalia > Primates > Cercopithecidae > Mandrillus > Mandrillus leucophaeus. Next base: position 405,121 of record NW_012109619.1, on the reverse strand, counting down.
GCTCTCAGGCGATAGATGATTGGCTATTTTTTTAACCTTCTGTTTTTGCCTAATTAGCATTTTAGTGAGCTCTCTTTACTCCCTGATTGGTCGGGTGTGAGCTAAGTTGCAAGCCCCGTGTTTAAAGGTGGACGCAGTCACCTTCCCAGCTAGGCTTAGGATTCTTAGTCGGCCTAGGAAATCCAACTAGTCCTGTCTCTCAGAGCCCCCTCTCAACAGGAAAACCCAAGTGCTGTTGGGGAGGTTGGCTGATGACCGCTCTAACTGCTTCCTGCTGAATTGGGGCATAGTAGGGGTTGTGCAGTTGAGATTTCCTCAGGAGGGGCACCTTCGATGTCATTAATATCAGATCTTAGGCTAGCAGGCTGGTCCAGGGGTCCATGGTAGATCTCAGTCATGGACTGCATCTGGGGCTCCATTTGAAGAACTATTTGTAGTTTTACAGGTTTGATTCTGGAAGAGCCAAACTTAACAAAGAGGTTAAAGATACAGGGATTGAAATATATGGCCTGTAGTGTAGGGGACTATTTCTTTGGCACAGTTTACAGGCCCTGACTATCTGCTTGATAGTTGTGAAAAGACCTGGTCCAGTAAATAATGATTTGGCCATCTGATGGATGTTAACAATGCGTAAGTGAAAGATTTGGTGAAGGGTTTTAAGTAATTTCCATTGGTTAGCTGCAGGCAAAAGTATTTTTCCTTCTTCAGTGGCTAGCCAGCCTGAGGGGAGGATACTATGTCCTCCTGAGATTCCCCATTCTATTTCTTCTTCTGACTACAGGGGCTTGGTTTCCTGGAGAAGTTTACCCCACACTAGGGGTCCTTCTATAAGCATTTCTAATGGAAGGTCCTGCCTTGCAGCTCTTTTGGCTTCAATATCCGCTTGGCGGTTCCCTTCTATTTCACTTTCCTTTCCTTTCTGATGACCCCAGCAGTGTGAGACTGCCACCTCTTTAGGTTTCTGTACAGCCAATAATAATCTCCTAATGGCTTCCTGATGTTTGATAGGTGTTCCCTCGGAAGTTAGGAATTCCCTTTCTCTCCATATTGCTGCGTGGGCATGGGGGACTATGTAAGCATACTTAGAATCAGTATATATATTTACCCTTTTTCCTTCTCCTAATTCTAGTGCCCGAGTGAGGGTTATTATTCCACCAGCTGAGCACTAGTTCTGGAGTGAGGGGGTTACTTTCAAGTGTTCCATTATCACTGACCACTGCATACCCTGCTTTTCAAAGACCTTTTTCTACAAAGGAACTTCCATCAGTGTACAAGTTGAGGTCAGGATTAGTCAAGGGAACCTCTAAAACGTCCCCTCGAGGGGCGTAGGTTTGAACAATTACTTGTTGACAGTTATGTTCTATCTTTTCTTCATTGTCTGGAATAAATGTGGCTGGGTTAAGAGTTGCACAAATGAGCAGT
>NW_012109619.1:396777-403179 GCF_000951045.1 Mandrillus leucophaeus | reverse complement strand
CTGAGCCTGCAACTGCCACTACTACCCATAAACAATGAGACCAACCCTTTGCCACTACATCAATTTCCTTATTCAGGTATGCCATGGGTTGCAAATCCATCCCTCGGACCTGTGGAAGGACTCCTAGAGCTAGTCCTGTTTTTTCTGTGACATATAAAGAAAAGTCTTGCCCTCTCGGCAAGCTTAACACCGGGGCTTGGGTTAGAGACTTCTTTAGGGCCTGGAAAGCCGCGTCTGCTTCAGGTGTCCATCTTACTAAAATGGCATTGGCTTTCTGAGTTTCCTTATTTAGTGTATATAATGGTCTGGCTATTTCGCCATACCGGGGAATCCATATTCGGCAGAAACTTGTTATGCCAAGGAGCCCACTTAGTTGTTTTAGGGTTTTGGGATGAGGATAAGCCGGTATAGGCTGGATACATTCCTCATCGAGGGCCCTGGTGCCTTTGGATAATTTTAGCCCTCAGTATTTAACCTGCTGTGAGCAGAGCTGAGCCTTTGGTTTGGAAACCTTGTAGCCACAGGTAGCGAGGAAATTTAAGAGCTCTTGGGTGGCTTGATGGCACAAGGTTTCCGAACGGGTGGCTAAAAGTAAATTATCCCTGTACCAAAGGACAAGAGTGTCCAGGTATGAGAACTTGGGCTAATGGCTGACTAAATAGATGTGGGCTATCCCTGAACCCTTGGGGTAAAACAGTGCAGGTGAGTTGAGACATTGGGTTCAAAGGATCTTCAAAGGCAAGCAAGAATTGAGAGTCAGGATGTACAGGGATGCAGAAAAAGGCACCCTTAAGGTCCAGGACTATAAGCCACTCTTCTTCCTCTGGTAGTTGGAAAAGCAGAGTATAAGGGCTAGGTATAGCTGGGTATAGAGGGACAACGGCCTCACTGATAATCCTGAGATTTTGCACTAACCTCCACTGTCCGTTGGGTTTCTGTACTTCTAAAATTGGAGTATTGCAGGGGCTACTGCATGGTTTTACTAGGCCTTGGGTTTTTGGTCCTTAACAATCTTTTTGAGTCCTTGTTGGGTCTCAGGTCTAAGGGGGTACTGCCTTTGATAAGGAAAGGAGGCGGAATCATTTAGTTTAACTTGAACAGGATGGGCATTCTTTTCTCATCCATATTGTCCTTCTGTCACGCAGACTTCAGGATTAATTCCTTCCTCAAGCCGGGGACAACAAACGGGTGTTCCTTCTCCCATGTTCAGGTGTATAACAGCCCCTGCTTTTGCTAGACTGTCTCCCCCTAACAAGGGAGTGGGGCTTTCAGGCGTAATTAGAAAAGCATGTGAAAAGGGTAAAGTTCCCCAGTCACAGCTTAGTGGCTGGGAGAAGTATCTAGTGACTGGCTGTCCTAGGACCCCTTGGAGAGTGACAGATCTGGAGGACAATTGTCTGGGACAGGAGAGTAAGACTGATAAGGCCACCAGTGTCCAGGAGACAGTTAACCTCCTGGCCCTCAATGGTCAAGCATACCTGAGGCTCTGTGAGGGTGATGGCATGGGCTGACGCTTGCCCCAGGCACCCTCAGTCCTGCCACCGGATCATCTGGTTAGTTGTTTCTGACTCAGAGGACCTTTGTACCCTGGGGCAGTGGGCCTTCCAGTGTTTCCCTTGACGTAAGGGGCATGGATGAGGGGGCGGCTTATTTCTACTTGGACAATCTTTTTCAAAGTGTCCTTGTAGACCGCACTGGTAGCAAGCCCTATTAGGCATTCAATTTGCCCAACTTTTCACTTTTCCAGAGACTCCAAAGTCCACTTGCCTGAGGGCCATGACTAAAGCGGTGGCCTGTTTTTTTTTTTTTTTTAAATCCCGTTAGAACAAACTTAACCCTATATACAATTTGTTATCTTAAATCAATGTCCCTAGAAACAGACTCTGAGAGGGATGTTTGTATGCAGGCAGTTCATTGGAGAGTGAAAGATGTAGGATTGCTCGGACAGTGGATTTGAACTGTAGTTCAGTGACCACGGAGGCTTCATCAGTCAGTCCCACAACAGAAGCTTCATCAGTCAGTCCCACAGAGAGCTCTGGATTCGAGATGGCCCTTCAAACTGGCCCTGCCTGGAGGAAAAGTAGCCAGCCTCTGGATGTGGACTGTTCCAAAGAGATAAGGTAAACTTAAATAAGGAGACTATCTTTAGTCAAAGGTAATTCTTCAACATTATCTCAGCTGAGCCCTCAGCTGCCAATACTCCCAGCAGCTGGAGGAAGTAGTGCCTAAGTCTTCAGGAAGGGACCTGAATAATAGGCCGTGACTTGCATGATATAATAGTTCATGCTTTGTACTGTTTTATTCTGTATTCTTTACATGAGTACTTCTAGGAAGAGCTGCAGAATTGTTGCTCTCCTTTCCTGGGAAGCATCTGAGGAAAGGTGGTGGAAACAAACTAGAGGCTGCCAGTGATGCTCATTTTCTCTTTCTTCCATAAAGCATTGCAGACTTCTGTCACCATCTAAGCGGTTTGTCTGGTGGGGAGATTCAGACCATCAGCCTTGGTGGATCTGAATGTCTGATCATCATGACTTTCTCCCTCTATGAATGCTACACACATCCGTTTATTATCAAAACTGAACCAAGTAATACCAAGAGCACCTCTGTAAGTCATCTAAATGCCGAAGATATCCTCTCTACCCTCACTGTTGTTTTCTATTGTACTCTTTGCCTGTATTTTTTTTATCATAGTAATAATATTTTTCATAAGATCTACCTTTTTACAAATTTGTACGTGTACAATTTGGTATTGTTATATATAGGCACAAGGTATAGCAAATATCTTGAACTTAATTATCTTGAACAACTGAAACTTCATACCTGTTGCATAGCAACTCCCTCCTTCCTCCTCTCCTCAGTACCTGGCAACCACCATTCTATTCTCTGCTTCTGTATGTTTGGCTATTTTAGATATCTCCTGTTAGTGAAATCATGCAGTATTCATCCTTCTGTGACTGGCTTATTTCCCTCAGTATAACGAAGCTACTATGGAAAACAATATGGTAGTTCCTCAAAAAATTAAAAAAATAGAAATGTCATATGATCCCAAAATCACACTTGTGGGTATTTAACCAAAACAATTAAAATCATAATCTCGGCCGAGTGTGGTGGCTCACACCTGTAATCCCAGCACTTTTGGAGGCCAAGGCGGGCAGATCACGAGGTCAGGAGAACGAGACCATCCTAGCCAACATAGTGAAACCGCATCTCTACTGAAAATACAAAAATTAGCTGGGCATGGTGGCACATGCCTGTAATCCCAGCTACTCGGGAGGCAGAGGCAGCAGAATCCCTTGAACCAGGGAGTTGGAGGTTGCAGTGAGCTGAGATCGCGCCACAGCACTCTAGCCTGGCAACAGAGTGGGACTCTGAATCAAAAAAATAAATAAATAAAATAAAATAAAATCATAATCTCAAAGAGATATTTGTGCATCTATGTTCACTAAAGCATCGATCACAAAAGCAAGACATGGAAACAATTAAATGTTCATCAATGGCTACATGGATAAGAAAATGTGCTATATACATACACTGGAAAACTAGCCAGCTTTTAAAAAGAAGGAAATCTTGACATGTAACAACATGGATTAACATGGGGGACATTATGCTAAGTAAAACAAATTTGCCCCCATTTTCAACACCCTGCACCCTTCAAATTAGCATGGTCAATTGCACTACCAGGATCATGACTCCTTTCCTTGCAAACTGATCTTTTCACCTAAGAAGCACAAAGTTATTCAATGGCACCCAGAGCTTGAAGTTTAATTTCATTTTTAATGTATCCTCTTACACAGGAAATTTCTTCCTGGAAACCAAGACGTCAAACTTTTAAAGTATGAACTTATGAGAAAAGAAATCACAAATCACCTGAAGTCAAGTGGGAGACAGATAGTAGGCTACTCTTTCTACTTTTTGGTTCCCAGATTGATGCTTTTCATCTATTGAAGATGTAGTGCTATATAACCATATTTGACGCACAGCTTATAGTGCATTCTGAAGAATGGCACTACATCCTTGGGAACTGTCTCCAAACTGGCACTAAAGATGTAGCTTCAAAAGTCTATTTAGTTACTCTTTCATAATGGTAGCTTCTGCATGGGGCAATATGAGACAATATGGAAATGTCAGAAGAAAAAGAAAAGCCATATCCCAGTATGTGTCATTTTAAGTCAAGATATATCACTCTGCTTGCAGAATGCAAGAAGGACGACATAATCAGTTGTGACCAAGTTGTTGCCATTAGATCTCTTCACGTGGTGATGCTGTACTAGGATATAGCATGGATCTCATTCTGGCAGGTTGTACTTCCAACAGCAGCAGTAACTGGGTCAGTCTATATGAGTAGAGCCTGTGATGTCGGGCCAACTCACATCCCACATCCTCCACACCTGTATTACGAATACGTTATAACTGCCCATCATACCAGCAGGGGGCTGGCCAACATTAGTTGGTGAAGTCATTCTGCCTACTTGGTTATGTATTGCCTCTTTCTTAACACATGGTTTTTCAAGTGGAGTTATCCAAACATTGCCATCCCAAGTCTCAGAATCCCACTTTTCTCCAATTAAAGCCTTACGTCTGTATAGGCTAGCTAAGGAAGAGAATCCGAACTTCTTTAGTACTCCACTACTCTTAAAATTAAGTGCTAGACTTCATCATCAGCACTTTCTGCCCCACCTGCTGCAGTAAATGAGTCTTTTTATATATGGCAAAAGAGACCCTCTGACTTTCACAGTTGGCTCTCATTTGATCAACTAATCGCCATCATCATTTTATTGCTTTTCTCCAAGGCATTCATGTTTATTGTCTTTGTCATTACCACTGCACTTTAACCTCTCTGGGTTCAACCATCACCCATCTCCCATCACCCAGTAATACATTCTCTTTCATTGATATCTCATCTAACTTCACCACTGGGGGGGAGGGGGGAAGCAAAGCAAAACAAACAAACAAACAAAAAAAAGCTTAACAAATTGTAGCACATGGTATGTCAAGGACAGTGGGACACCTGCCACCAATGATGGGATAATTAGCCTAGCTCTCCAGTAGATGACTCAGCACCAAAACTCTATTTTACAGTCTGTTTCCTTGGATGGTTTCATGCATCAACTCTCTTAGGCAGGGTTTTCTATGGCACAGACTCTGAGACTGATATTTGCCTGCAAGGTATAATTGGAGAGTGCTCTTGGAATCAACTACGATGAGAAAATAAAATATAAAAAACATAATGAGAGAGAAGCACTGACTGCAGTGCCATCATAACGAAGGTCTTACTCAATTCCACAAAATCCTGGAGCTGACATAACCTTGTAGAATTCTCTCAAATTAAGGCAAGGGACTAGGAATCTATGCATTTAATAATAATTAAACCAAACATTTCTCTAAATAAGCTGATTCAGAGAAAGATATAAAAGAATAGTGTCTGCAGCTGTTGTAAAATTGTTCTGCATATAGCTGAAATCATAATACAGACTGGTCATTTATCTCTTCTCTATAAGCCCTTTCCCTAATATAAATTAAATAGGAAGACTTGATAATTCATATTTACATGCTTGTTTTCATTAGAACGTAAGTACATTGACATCCTTTTTAAAAATGTTTTTACTTCTTGAAGGACATGAAAAGTTGAACCTAGGAAGCCCATTGTCAGGTTTTATAGTTTAGCCCAAAGGAAAGCCCAGATGCTGTCACAAGAGCTGAATGAGGAGAAAGGAAAAATAGATCCACATTTTTCTTTCAATCTTAACACTACATTTTCTTGAACAATGAATTTTGGTGAAGAAGAATATTTCAGAGGGGCTCTATACTTCTTATTTTGTCCTCCTTTCCTCAAGCAAAGAGAAATACTTTGTTGATTAATCAAATACTATGATTAAGTTTATATGTAAGTGTCCTAAACATAACTTGCATAAAGTCTGACATAGTTTTCATATTGGCAACTAGATGGACATGGAAACATAAAAATGCAAAAAAATTGTTTTTATACAAACCTTTATAAAGATTTCTGTTTTTCAAAAATTATTACTTAGAATGATTTAGAATATTATAACTAATTTTTATTAATTAGATTTCTATATGAAGTTTATTAGATACCTTAAGATATTTGGGGAAGCTGATATTTGCCAACAAATATGGAAATAATTGAAGATTTTAATTTTTGATTTTTATATTTACATGTTTGATAATGCAGTTATTACATAATATGTTTACTATATTATTTCACACTTTAGATGATTACCGATAATTATGTATTATGTAACAAATACTGATTAACCCGCCATGTGTGGTGGCTCATGCCTGTAATCCCAGCACTTTGGGAGGCCGAGGTGGGCGGATCACCTGAGGTCAGGAGCTCAAGACTAGTCTGACCAACATGGTGAAACCCCGTCTCTAGTAAAAATA
>NW_012109619.1:380365-396492 GCF_000951045.1 Mandrillus leucophaeus | reverse complement strand
TATATACAGAGAGACAGAGAGATTATCACATCATAATAATTATTTTAAAGTGAAGCCTAATACATTTACATTTTATATTATATTATTTAAGAATTTAGAATATATTTTACATGTTACTATTTAATATTTAGATCATTGCCTCATGCCTCTGAAGGCTGAGAGATTATATGCTATTTACCAGCTAATTTGCTCGAAGACTCCTAGGTCACAGGCCAAGACCTTTTATAACTCATAGCAATGGTGGTTGCTAAAATGTCAGCATTTTTGTGGTAATTCCCCAACCCCCACATCCCACAAGGCAACTCGAATATAGCAGTGCCCTGCCTTAGAAGAAAAGAATTCCAAACTTAACAAACACAAACTATTAATAATGATATTGAGCAACACTGTTTTCCCAGGCTGTTCAATATACAAACATTCTTGGAAAAAGTTCTGAAACCGAGGGCAATCAGTGATTCTGATTACAAAAACATGCAGAAACATGACACACCCGTAACAAGTTGTCTCCCAACAATTATTACTGCCAATAAAATAAAAATTATGTAAAAATCTTGATTTTTAACAAATGCATTTTCTTCTTGAGTAAGACATCTTTATAGAACAAATATTTTTAAAATAATTACAATTTTTTTTTAAGTTTTCTAACTAAATGTTGCCCTCTAATCAACGGAATATACAGATATTTGCAGTAAGAATTAAATTCAGTCATCTTTGATATTTTGCATACTTTCACTTATAGAAAAGCTATAGTTGTATATATATCCTTTTAAAAAAAACGTTTCTCCTTTAAGATATATTTGACATGGTAGGACAACAGGATGTATTTTCATTATCAATTTGTATCTTGATTTATAATTTAAAGATATGTGTATATATTGTATGTGGATCTCCATTTGTACTTTTATGCCATCAATAGCATTTTTGTGTGTGTCAGTTCACCTCATTTCTCTGCAATATCCCTTTGTGCAATCTAGTTAAAAATAGTAAGGTTTTAGTCACCTCATTTGAAATCCAATTGGAATATATCAACTGAGCTAAGCAACTTTTCACCACTGCCCAAGTCACTGTGACATTTTTATTTGTTAGATGAACATTTAGCATCACTAAACTGAAAACACTTTTTATACAGCATGTCTTAATTTAAAATTTTAACTTAACATATGTCATGTGAATACATCCTCATATCACTGTGCAGAATAACAGAAGAATATTCATGTTGGAGAACATTAAAAACAAATTTAACATGTCACAAATATGTCACTAAATGTACACAAGAACAGAAGTTCCAAGTCTCAGCGTCAAACACAGAAGATGAATTAGGAATGTATTCCCTAGTAATTTAAATGTCATTTTTAACTTTATGTTTCCCATTTGACAGACCATTATAGAATATATATAGAAATAGAAATTGCCAAAATTTCAGCAGCCCTATGTTCTTAAGAATTAAAATGAGCATACAAATATATGATAGATTGCATACCAAACCACCATACTGTGGGCCTTTGTCCGTATAAATCTTACTGGTTAGAATCTCAGGCCATACATAAGCCATGAGAGTTAATTTACAATTGTAGGTTGTCAGGTGGAATTGAATATTGAATTAAAATTACAGTGACTCGCACAAAATTGAATTTATAATTGTAAAGAGGCTTTTTTTAAAGAACAGAAATTTCTTCCAGAGAGATAATTTGAAAAACAAGGCACTTGAGTGCTTATATTTATTGCAGTTTTCAGCACCACTATTTCCCCACACATATATACTAATGGACCACTAAATATGTATGTCTTTTTAAAAAATAACTTATCTTTGTGCAGTTATTTTTATCTTAGCAATTTGAGATAGGAGTTAATGTGCCCCTGTAGAAAATTTGGATTTTTAACAGAGTGTGTCATGGGATATTTGATAAAGAAAGCATGTATATTAAAAATTTTAATGGCATAAGCAGCTCCTCTAGCTTTACTCTAGAAAAAAATAGTACTAATACCATCAGTCATTGGTGTACTAAACCTTCCCTATACCATTTTTGGGGGTACTAAGTTATTTTTATATAATCACACATCATGTAGGTTTTCCTCTAGTTTTTCCAATAGTTTCATAGTTTAGCTATTATATGTACTGCTATGAGCTCTCACACATACACTATATATAATATATATATTTTTTGAGACAGTCTCAAATATATATATATATATTATTTTTTTTTTCCTTTTTCATTTTTGGAGATAGTTTCACTCTGTCGCCCAGGGTGGAGTGCTGTGGTGCAATCTCAGTTTGCTGCAACTTCTGCCTCCTGAGTTCAAGCGATTCTGCTGCCTCAGCCTCCCAAGTAGCTAGGATTACAGTCTCCTCCTAACACACCTGGCTAATTTTTGTATTTTTAGTAGAGACGGGGTTTCACAATGTTGGCCAGGCTGGTCTTGAACTCCTGACCTCAGGTAATCCACCTACCTCGGCCTCCCAAAGTGCTGAGATTACAGGTGTAATCCACCATGCCCGGCCACACACTATTTTTTATATTGCAGAAGTCTTGGTTTGAGGTAAGTTTTTTTAATATATATAGACAGAGATATGCAATTGATTCAGTACCATTTTTTTAAAAGCATATTTAATTGTGTCAGTTCATTTTTTTTTTTTTTTTTGACATTTGGTTGTCCCATGTAGGGGTATATCTTGATTTTCTATTCAGATGATCTGTATTTTCATCCTTTTGCCAATACCACAATGTTTTATTTGTGTAAACTTTACAGTAAGTTTTTATATCAGGTAGTACAAATCTTCCCTTTTCTTTTTCATTTTCAAAATTCTATTGATGACAATTCTAGGTCTTCTGTTTTTCCATGTGTATTTTATAATCAGATTGTAGATTTTTAAAAATAAAAAAGCTAAAATTTTGATTAAGATTGCATTCAATCTGTAGATCAATTGACAACAATATTGTGTCTTCTGATCTATGTGCTTGATTTATCTCTCTATTTCCTTAGGGCTTCTTTAATTTTTTTCATAATAAATGTTTAGTTTTCGGCATACAAGTTGTATAAATATTTTGTTAGATTCATTTCTAAGTATTACATTTTATTGATGACATTTTAATCATATGTGTTTGTATGTATGTATATTTCTTATTGCATTTTCCAAATTTTTGCTGCTCAAAAATAGAAATACAATTTAATTTTCAGCTGGGCACGGTGGCTCACGTCTGTCATACCATCACTTTAGGAGGCCAAGGCGGGCGGATCACTTGCCATCAGGAGTTCAAGACCACCTTGGCCAATGACCTTTGTATTTTTGGCTAAAAATACAAAAATTAGTTGGGCTTGTTGGAGGGCACCTGTAATCCCAACTACTTGGGAGACTGAGGCAGAAGAATAGCTTGAACCAGGAGGCAGAGGTTGCAGTAAGCCGAGATTACACCACTGCACTCCAGCCTGGGCCACAGAGCGAGGCTCGGTCTCAAACAAACAAACAAAAAAAGATATGCAATTTAATTTTGAATACTGAGTCATTTTCTTGAACTATGCTAAATTCACTTATTAATTCTATTAGGGATTTAGGGAAATTCTTCAGAATTTTCTGTATAAGCAATCATGCTATCTGCAAATAAAACCATTTTTTTTTTCTTTTAAATCTGTATGCCTTCCAGTAAGGAATACAATGTTTTTGCCTTATTCTTGAGCATATTGGACAAGCACACAATTCTTTGTCATGAAATATGAAATCATCTGTAAGGTTTTATAGTGTGACAACAACATTTATTGCAGCTTTCTACATCCTAAGTGGAAGTGGAAGTTCTGAGGGACCATTTCAACTTTGAGAATTCTTTGGAAGGGCCAGTGCTACTTATTGGGGTCAGAAATTCATAAAAATAACAGTAGTGTCCCTACTGAGCCAGAGCTGTGGCCTAGCAAAAACAAAAATGGAATTTTTCTAGGAAATAATTAAAAATAGGTTTTCGGTAGAAACCCGGGACTTTTTAAGATTTTTTAACTTCAAATAAATGAATTTTTCCCAATATCCTCAACATTTTATATTTTTATGAAGTAAATTCTCTTGTGCTTATTTTCAAATAATACAAATTGATTTTGAATCTGTGTTTTGGTAAGGTTTTGATAATATGTTTCCTTGAGTGACTGGATTACCAATGATTATGTCTGTCCTCTCAACATTTCATCCTACAAATTAAGAGGGTGTGTTGGAACTAAAATATATATAAACCAGGCATATAGATAAAAAGACCTATAATGTAATTTTCATAAATTTACTATGTTAAATAGAAAAATGGAGGAATGCACTAAGTCCTAGCATTGCAGGACCCAAAATATTTTCAATTATTTTTAATTTTATTTTGGGTTAATGATAAATGTGGGCAGATGTGATGAGAAATTTAATTATTCCAAAATTGTTTCCTCCTCAAATATAATATAGCAAGTATTATATAGAAGGAACTAAAGTAAATGGGAATGTTCAGGGTATCTTGTGAAAGAAAATCACAATAAACAAAACATTAATTTTGTAAGTATTTTAAAGAAACAGAAAATAAATTGTTTATAGATACTGAAGGGCATGCTTTGTGAAAAGAGGAGCAAGAAATATGAGTTGAATATTAAAAGGTAATGTACTCTACAGAGTTGGGATAAGTCATTATATAAGAAGAAATCGAAAAAGCCTTTAGCAAAATGTATGCTTGCATTCAAAGGGCAAATAGGAATTGAAACTAAACTGCTGAAGAAGTTAACAATAAAATTTAAAAAGACAAGAAAATTGCTGTTTTAGAAATTGGGTAATATACAGCAAAATTGCTGAAACCAGTATTGGTCATCCTAACTTCAGAATAAGCTAATTTCAATAGATTCTTCATGGAATATCAAAAATGAAGGCTAAAATACCAATTCATTTTGTTAAGGAACAACTAAGCATATTTAGTTAAAAAAGGAGCCAAGTAGGGGGAGGGAGGAAACATATTTCATGGGAACTGTTTATTTATTTCACTGAAAATAGACTGTTCTTATTCACTTCATTCATCAAGGCTGCAATTCTCTCTCTCTCTCTCTCTGTATATGCTGTGCCATATTGAAGTAGTTAGCGATGTCAGCCAAAACGGGGACTAGAAAATATGTAGCAATGAATGGCATCTGGACAGCATTGTGGCTCACTTATCACCAGATGTGGGTTAGAAAGCAACTACTAATTTCCCATTTCATATCAGATTAGATAGGCACAGAATATTCTGCAAAACTCCCAGTAAATGGCAGAAAGGAAAACATCCTTTGAACAGTTTTGATTTGTATTCCCTATTGCTTCTGAGAGCTTCACAAACCACTGGCATTCAGCCCTAACAGATGTCTTAACACCCAGGGAATTTCAAGAGCCTACTAAACTATTATGCCCCCTGTGAAACTTCAGATACTTTGTGTTGCTAATTGGCTTCTTTTCTGTTTATTGATACCTGCCCAATACTTTTCAGAACAGAGGAAGTGGACTTCATAGAGATAAGATAGATATAGGTAGATAGATGATAGATATATAGATAGATAATAAATAAACTATACACCCACCCTTACCAATATATACATATAAAGACACATGAATATATGTTTACATGTCAGTTCTCTTAAAACTACTAAAGTGAATTATTACTAAAATGAAGTTAATTAGCTTCAAGTAAAAATAAATAACTTAATTTTGAAATTTTTCCTTAATTGCCTTTGAATCATCCACACCTAGCACAATACTGAGCAGTGAAAATGTTCAAAAATCAAAAAACAAACAAAAAATTAAGTTAAATTAAATTAAAAAGTGAAGAAAGAGTTTTAAGTTTCAAGTGATGATATCATAGACATTTTGAAAAATGGCCTCACCATTCCACTGAGGAATCAATCAATGATTTCTAAATGCAGTATTGGATGTTTTATTAGTAAATAAGCTGGGTATAGACATTCTTCAGCTCTCATTGCACTGTAGGAAACCTATACTGCCTAATAACCGCAAGCATGTAGATTCCTATAAAACTCCCATTTGGGCCTCTTTTTTCCGTGGCATGAGGAACCATTTTAAGGTAATCATCTAATTATTTTTCAGATGCCTGAGCCAGGTATACTTTTATATAAATCAACAAGAATCAACAAGTAACATAAGCTAACATATAGAGAGTATAATTAAGCACAAAAACATTTATTAGAGCCAAACATAAGAATTTGACATTTGTAAAGAGAATATTTTTAAGAAAAATTTTATTTAAAGAAAGAAACTTTAGGTAATTAAGAATGTCCTTGCTTTTATATTCAAAGCTGACAGAGGAGCTTGATATCCACGTTATTGATGTTGAATGCATATAATAGTTATTATCCAAAAGTTTTTTATGGTAGTTAGAAAAAAAAGACAATCCAATGACAATCTTTTCTTAAAATATACAGTAAAATTTTAATGGGGTTTGGAGCTTAAAGAACAGTACATGTTAGGTAATATTTTATTTAACTTTTTTAAAAAGAAAAAGGAACCGAAAATTTATTCAAGAATGTCTTAGCTTGACAACACTGAGGCACACCCTTCCATAAATATTAACACAGAGATTTTGAGGCTACAAAATTAGAGCTGATGACTCAAATATCCCAGTTAAAGATATGCATTTCAGAACTGCTAGAACTTAGAATTTACTACTTGTGCCGAGTAATAAAATTCCTATTGATCAAAACCTGCACCCTTGTGGAGAGTTGTTTGTCACTCGCCAGGCAAATGAGTTTAAAAGCATGATACTGGATAAAAGTGTGGAGGCAATTAGAATAAATAAAAGAGAAAGAAAATTCCATGTGAAGACAAGCACAGAAGGAAGACGGAGGCAGAGATCATAGTTATGTTGCCACAAGCCAAGGGATGCCTGGCACACCTCAACATTTACAGATGATGCTGCTGAAGAAATGCTTCTCCTGACTCCAGACTCTAACTTCTCTTTCCCAGAGAATTTGCTTTCAAAAACTTGTAAATTCTTTCTCTGTCAACTTAAGATGTTTAACATTTATTAAAAGCTTCTTGCCAGTTTTATAACCCAGAAATGTTTTTCTCAAGGACATGGGAGGCATTATTTCAAAAGGCCAAAGCTCTCTCAAGGAAGATAGTGTCCCTGTCTCCCAGAATGTGTGGGAGGATGAGAACCTAACTTAAGTGGGCACCTTGCTCTAAGTTGTAAACTACTTCTTTTCCTGAAGATTTGAGAAAGTTTCCTTTTTCTTTGAGTGAGGCCATTTAGCAAACACAGGTTATCCATGACCCCTGCCCCCAACTCCACTCATAAACACTCCAAGACCCTGTGGTTCAGTGGAGTTGCACTCAGACCTAGCTATGGACTCTTTTCTATTGCAATAGCCTTGGACAAAGTCATCCTTGACTGTTTTCCTTTGTCCAATTCGATTTTTATTTTGACAAAAGTGGTAAGCGAAATTTCGCCAGTCTCTGTTTTGTAAGGCAATGTGAGAATTTTTACATGAAAGAGATTTGTCCAATTATAATACATATTTCTTACTGGGCAAGGAAGATTATGTAAACAACAAAAACGTTGAATATTCCAACTTAGAGATAATTGATGACTTTTGGTGGGATGGTGGCAAGACAATTTTGTTAAAGTGGATTAATGAAGATGGGAAGAGTTAAAATAAAACATGAAATTACAGGTAAAGCTGCAGAGAAATGATGCATAAGCTAGAAAAGGGGGTCTGGATCAAAAGAAAGCCCTACTTTCCTTTTAGAAAGGAAAGGAAGTTTGGGTGAAATAATCCTATATTGAGGGGAGATCAATGATGAAGACAAGAAAAAATTATTTTGGAGTGAAGAAAATTAAAATATTCTAAGCCAAATGATTTCTTCAACATATTTTGATATGGCTTCCATGGGGCCAGTAGAATGCAATGGACCTGCAAAGTCATCTTTTGTGGTGGAAATTTGCATCTGTAAAGTATCTTCATTCCTGCAGCCAGGCCTCCCCTTTCTTGGCCTTTCCTAGGTCCAGAAGAGATTAACTGAAAGCCTGACACCTTTAAAAGTCCGAAAGGAAACATTTACCATCTATTCTCTGCATGCTGCTAACTATGAAGTTCCCCTTTTGCTAGACAATCTCTTCCTTCCTGTCTCCCACAAAGTGTCTTTCCTCTAAAACCTGATTTACCAGCATAACCTGTTTGTGGCCATGTGCTGAACCTGAATTCCCTTCATAGCCTCAGGATAGTATTTAAGCTTCTGTACCACATTGAGGGGTTGAGTCTTCATTCTGAAGGCTCCCATGTATATAGGTTAAATACATGGTGTGCATATTCTCCTATTATTCACTCTTCCTCATGTTGTTAGCAGTGGAAGTTATCCGAATTACCCAGCACCAAAATACGTTATCAGTGGCGAGTCCATGTGGGTCTGTAGCAACCTCTATTCTTGCCTCCTCAGAAGAAAGAATTTGATTAAGGAGCATAAGGCAGAAAAAGACCCAGGCAAGTTTTAGAGCAGGAGTAAACATTTATTAAAAAGTTTTAGAGTGGCTGGGCGCAGTGGCTCATGTCTGTAATCCCAGCACTTCAGGAGGCCGAAAGGGGTGGATCACCTGGGGTCAGGAGGTCAAGACCAGCCTGGTCAACATGGCAAAACCCTGTCTGTACTAAAAATACAAAAATTTGCTGGGCGTGGTGGCATGCACGTGTAATCCCAGCTACTCAGGAGGCTGAGGCAGGAGAATTGCTTGAACCTAGGAGGTGGAGGTTGCAGTGAGCAGAGATCGCTCCACTGCACTGTAGCCTGGGCAACAAAGTGAGACTCTGTCTCAAAAAAAAGAAAAAAAGCTTTAGAGTAGAAAGTAAAGTACACTTGGTAGAGGGCCAAACAGATATCTTGGAGGTCACATGCCCCGTTTGGCCTTAGACTTAGGGTTTTATATGCTGGCCTACTTCCAGCGTCTTCAGTCTCTTTTCTGATAGAATGTTCGTGGAAGGTCATACAACCTGTTAAACTCTGTCATTTTGCCTCTTAATGCACGTGCTAAAGCTCACTCACCCAACTCCTGAAATCTTATCAGGAAGCTGCGGATCAACAGTTTCCGGTGTTTCCTACCTATAGGGAGACTGCCTTTCCTGGGTGCTGGCCACAGCTAATTATTATTTTGGAGAGAAAGCTAACAACCTGACTTTCCTGGTGGGGTGTTGGGGAGCCCACTGCTGCCCTGCTCATGCTTAACTAGCTACCTACTGTAACAATGTCAGTGATTTTTCAGCAAATCTGTAGGGAGCCAAGGGCAGTGGGCCCCACAGTATCAATTCAATTTAGTAAATAATGTGGGATGTGTAGGAGGGATGGGATCTCTACTTAATTTCATCAATTTTCTCAGCGTTGAAAGAATTACGGCTGCTATTTGAAGGTGAGGAATAGGAAAGAAGTGTGGAAGTCTTGTAAACAGACAGGGAGGGTCTGCAGGGAATATAGAGTTTAATCAATGTGAACGATCAGCCATTTTTACAGCCTCTTGCCCTGCAGCCTGTGTGGAATGTAGTCACCTTGCTGGTTGGAGCCAGCTTCTGAAAGACCCCAGCAACTTATAGATGAACCCAAGTCAATTTTCTTGCTGAAGTCTCCACACCAGAGGAGCTGTACCTTCATTTCCATAAAGTGTGACCTATGTGTTGGTATAATGACTCTGCATCTGCCCAACCTGCTCACTTGTAGAGGACCCCTCCTCTACAAGTGATGATGTACCCTGCCCCTCTCAATTTCTCCATTGCCCATGAAACCCTCCTGTCACTTTGCCTTGGAAGGACACTGCTTTGGGGAACACTTCTTTTGTCCTCCTTACTTGCACCCAGTAATGAAACTCCTGTTGAGCAAAACCTGAGTCCTCGTGGAGAGTTGTTTGTTACTCACCAGGCAAATGAACTCTGTTTTTTGTTGTTTCTTTTATTGGATAACCATCTTAGGTGGAAAAAAAAGTGAGATGGTTATCTATGCAAGCTGGAGAGCTTGGGTTAGGGGATATCAACATCACTGCTCAAGAGTAGTTAGGGCTCATTTAAGGTAATCCTACATTTCAAGTATGTCTTCAGTCAAATTCAGCAGCTCCGTTGGCAGGCATGGATTAGGGAAAAAATAGATTTTAAAAAGACAGTGGTTTTACCACACATGTATGAAGAACTAACATGAAGCAAAGGGATTCATGTATATGTAATAGTATGATTATAATGATTTACCATGGAATTTAAAGGTGTGAGTACTCATCATGGGTTAATAAACAATGAAAATAATAGGATAAAATGGATTGAAGAACTTAGCGGAAGTCAAAAGATCGATGAAGTTGAGGTATTAAAAGGAGGAGATGGTAAATGGAGAGTGAGAAGTGTACAATTTAAAACTATGGAGGGGAGGCCGGGCGTGATGGCTCACGCCTGTAATCCCAGCCCTTTGGGAGGCCGAGGCGGGCAGATCACAAGGTCAGGAGATCGAGACCAACCTGACTAACAAGGTGAAACCCCGTCTCTACTAAAAATACAAAAATTAGCCAGGTGTGGTGGCGGGCGCCTGTGTCCCCAGCTACTTGGGAGGCTGAGGCAGGAGAATCAGTTGAACCCTGGAGGAGGAAGTTGCAGTGAGCTGAGATTGCACCACTGCACTCCAGCCTGGGAGACAGAGTGAGATTCTGTCTCCAAAACAAGCAAACAAACAAAAACAATAGAAAATCTAGAAAGTCAAGTTAAATAGCATGTACACGCACAAACATCCACACAGATATGCATGCATATACTCATTTAACTCTATTTTACCTGGTAATCATAACTGAAATCTGATTTTTAGCTTTATGACAATAAACAATTAATAACCACTATTATATTCAAAGTTTTCAAAACTAATAAAAACTATCATTAAGATGGTTTCTGGATGATTTTTTTACTGTAATAAAATTTGAAGCAAAACTCTTTAAGCCATGTCAACATTTCCTAGCATATACTCTGCAACCATTATCTATAATGTCTGAGGTTATATAATGTTACCACAAAAAAAGACATTGCATAAAAGAATACTGTAAGATAATGAAATAATGTAAGACTGGTTCACTCTGTTTCATTATATATAGTAACTTAGGTTCAACATTGCATTAAAAACACACATTAGACATTAAATTTCCAGCTTTATTGAATTTTGACAAATTTAATTAAAAAGACTTATTGGACCTCACACATTTTAGAAATTACTGGGAAATTAGAGCCTTCATTTTTGTAGTTTTATGATGCAAATTGGCAAATTGCTTACCCTGATAATTCTTTTCCTTCATGCTTCATATATTCATAGATTTAACCATCATGGACCATATATTAAACAAGTATTACAGTAATTTTGCATGAGCACTTTGTCTCTTATCATCCTTTGTCCTTTAGTTTATTTTGGACACAATGATTAAATTATCCATATCTTCTGCCTATTTCAAATTGATTACACTATTACTCAAAATAATGTGGTTCTCTCCAAATTTAGAATGCAGAAGAATATTGACAACTATGCAGTCATTTTGAGAGTGATCATTTTGAGACTGGCTATGATCTTAAATTCTGATAGCTCTCACTAAATGACAAAGGAGTTTATCCTATTAGATGAATTTAAATCAAGAACAAGTTTCTTCTGACATTACCATTTTAGACAAGTAAAATCCCCATTTAATGAAATGTATCTCTAATTTAAAATGTGGACATACATTTTATTTAAATAAAAAATGTCTTATTGACATTAGGATCAAACCATAGGAAACCAGAGCTGAATATCCAAGTCTATTACTTAATGGAAAGTCCTATCATCACTTAGGATATTGTAGATTTAGGAATATGGCAACCAAGGAGTAACAATGACAACAACAAAACAAAACACAACAAAGCAACAACAAAAAAACTCTGTGTGTATGTATTTGTATGATTCTGTTGAAATGCGACACAAAGAAATATACCAAAAGATTAATTGTTAGCATCAGTGCAGTGAGAATGAAAAGTATATATATATTTTTTTCTCAATGCCACTTTGCTTATTTCACCAAAACCAAATATGTCTAAAAATGGATTTTAAAAATAAAACAAATACCCTGCCTTTTTTGGTAAGGCAAATATTCAGGTATTACAGCATACCATTATTTTAACTACAGTATTGACTCTTCCACTTCTGTGTTCATTGATGGATACGTGGATAAAGAAAACATAACACACACACACACACACACACACACACAGACACATACATACACAATGGATAGTATTCAGTCTTAAAAAGAAGAAAATCCTGCCATTTGTGATAACATGGATGATCCGGGAGAACATTATGCTCTGTGAAATAAGTCATACATAGACAAACCCTGGATGATCTCACTTACATGTGAAATCTAAAAAACCCAAACTCACAGAAACTAAGAGGAGAATGGTGATTATCAGGAGTAGAGGAGTGGAGAAAATTGGAAGATGTAGGTCAAATGTACAAACTTACGATTACAAGATGAATAAGTTCTGAAGACCTCATGTACAGTGTGGAGACTATAGTTCATAGTATGGCAACCAAAGGGTAACAATGACAAGAACAAAACAAAGCAGAACAAAGCTGGCTGGGTGGCTCACACCTGTAATCCAAGCACTTTGGGAGGCTGAGGCGGGCAGATCACGAGGTCAGGAGTTCAAGACCAGCCTCGACAACATGGTGAAACCCCCTCTCTACTAAAAATACAAAAATTAGCCAGGCATGGTGTGGGTGCCTGTAATCCCACCTACTCAGGAGGCTGAGGCAGGAGAATTGCTTGAACCCAGGAGGTGGAGATTGCAGTGAGCCGAGATCGCGCCACTGCACTCTAGCCTGGATGACACAGCAAGACTGTCTTGGAGAAAAACAAAGCAAAACAAAAACACAACAAAGCAACAACAAAAAAAAACTTTTTGTGTATATATTTGTATGATTCTGTTGAAATGTGACAAAAATAAGTATATCAAAAGATTAATTGGTCTTAATTAATTAGAGTGATTAATTGTTTAAAGACATTTTATTGGGTGGTCCTTGAAACAAACATCTATAATCAAATTTTATAACTTGGTATGGGGGCCTTAGAATGAAGACCTACCTCTTTCCTTCCTTCCTTCCTTCCTTCCTTCCTTCCTTTCTTTTTCCTTCTTTCTTTCTCTCTCTCTCTCCTTCCTTCTTTCCTTCTTTTCTTTTCCTTTCTTTCTCTCTTCCTTTCTTTCTCTCTTTCTTTCTTTCTCTCTCTTTCTTTCTTTTCTTTCTTTCTCTCTCTCTCTTTCTTTCTCTCTTTCTCTCTCTTTCTTTCTTTCTCTCTCTCTCTTTCTTTCTCTCTTTCTCTCTTTCTTTCTTTCTCTCTCTCTCTCTCCCCCTCTCTCTCTCTTTCTTTCTTTCTCTCTCTCTTTCTTTCTCTCTTTCTCTCTTTCTTTCTCTCTCTCTCTCTCTCTTTCTGTCTTTCTCTCTTCCTCCCTTTCTCTCTTTCTCTCTTTCTCTCTTTCTTTCTCCCTTTCTTTCTTGGAATTTCATGCTTGTTGCCCAGGCTGGAGTGCAATGACACGATCTTGGCTCACCACAAACTCCACCTCCTGGGTTCAAGCAATTCTCCTGCCTCAGCCTCCCGAGTAGCTGGGATTACATGCATGTGCCACCACACCGGACTAATTTTGTCTTTTCAGTAGAGATGGGATTTCTCCATGTTGGTCGGGCTGGTCTTGAACTCCAGACCTCAGGTGATCCACCTGCCTCGGCCTCCCACAATGCTGGGATTACAAGCGTGAGCCACCGCACCTGGCCCTAACTCTTTCATAATCGAATTTTATAGCTATTACAGAAAGAATCAATATTTTGATATCTACAAATACAATACAAAAGTCTTACTTTTGTCAAAAAAGGAGAACAGAATAATTTTCATTTTTATTGTGAAAATTACTCTCCTGCTAAAGACTAGATCTTACTACACAAACAGACACACACACAGGTAACTGGGTGAGGCAATGGTTACATTAATTACCTTAATTGCAGTAGTCATTTCACAATGTATACATATATCAAAACATCATGTTGTTCACTTGGAATATATAATACAATTTTTATTTGTCAATTATACCTCAATAAAACTGAATAAAAGAAAATAAATGTGGTAATGACATTAATGGAGGTGTAAGTTATTACTACCTCATTCCTCTTTTGAAGGTAAAAAAAAATAATACCTTGGAACTCCAAGCACATTATAACCTTTAGATTGATCTTATTCTTTATTTAGGGTAATACCAATAAATATTCCCTTCCATTAATATTGCATTCTTAATACAAAGAGTATCCTATTGATGGACACTTAATTTGCTTTCAAATAATTTGGTATTATATGCAATGCTACAATGAACATCTCCACACTTTCAAATGAGAATGCCTTTGTAATAATATTCTAATAAATTCAGCAAAAAATGTGCATTGTAAAAATTAATCCATGTCAAATTGCCCTCCAAAATAGTGCCTTAATTATACTCCCTTAAATAACATAGGCAAGTCTGTCTCTAATTCTTGCCATATGGCTACAGTGTTTTGTTTTTTCATATTTTTAATTACCAGTTAATTCAGCATATTTTTAGATGCCTATTTTTTATTTTATATTTTTCATAAAATTCCTCTTCTTAGCTTTAACCTACTCTTTAAAAACTGAGTTGTCAGTCTTTTCTTATTGAGTATTAGAATAACTATATACATTATTTGTTCTTCTCTCATATTTATCTGCAATTTTTGTTTTTATTTCACAGATGAATTTTAAATTATTTTGCACAGTAATATTAATCATTTACCTATAGCTTCTGCATTTTGGCCACATTTTGAAATCATTAAACATTTTTGTTTTCCAGAGTTTAAATACAAAATACATTTATGTAGTACATAATGAAACTAAAAATTGTTTTTTAATCAAAAGTAATACTTCTGTATTGTATTTGTAGATATCAAAGTATGTTGATTCCTTCTATAATAGTTATAATAGGTTATAAAGAGTTAGATCTTCATTCCAAGGCCCCCATACCAAGGTAAAGTTGTCTTCAGCCTCTCTCTCTCTAACTATCTATATGTACATAGAGACAGTAATATAAGATGTCCCGTATTCTTTTAATTGTTTTCCCAGACAGGGTATAGTGTGCACTATGTTATGTATGAGAAGAATTACATACTTACATGTTTCTTTATCAATCTCGCAATTATTACCAATGCAACCTTTACTGTTCCTCCCATTTCACAATAAATAGATCTTAAATTTTAAGTGAAAATATCCTGTAGACTTTAAATAGTATAGAGGCATCTAACTGTATTTGTCTTTTGCTAAAATTAACATATAAAAGAGGCATTGAATATTTACAGATTTTATTGTAAGAACTTCTGAATCCTTTTTTTTTTTTTTTTTTGCCTTTATTCCATACTAATATAGGAAGAATGGGCTTTAAAAATGGCATACTAATATGCCCAGGCATGGTAGCTCACACCTGCAATCCTGGCGCGTTGGGAGGCTGAGGCGGGCAGTTCACTTGAGGACTTAAGGTCAGGAGTTTGAGGCTAGCCTGGGCAACATGGTGAAACCCTGTCTCTACTAAAAATACAAAAATTAGCCAGGCGTGGTGGTGCGGGCTTGTAGTCCTAACTACTTGGGAGGCTGAGGGAGGAGAATCACCTGAACCCAGGAGGCAGAGGTTGCAGTGAGACCAGATCTTGCCACCACACTACAGCCTGGGCAACAGAGCAAGACTCTGTCTCAAAAAAAGAAAAATTGTTGTACTAATTTTGCTTTATATAATTGTAATGCTTAAGTACATCTCGTTGTCTAATTTTATCCACATAAAATTATGTAAATTAGTTTTTGGCACTTTAAGCACATCTGTTTTACATGTTATACATTTGAGTTAAGATTCATGTAAACAATGACCTTACTTTTAGTCTTCTCACTTCCTAATCCACATCATAACCGACCTTATACCTCCATAGCATTCATCATGAACTTACCTGCACATTCATGGTTTTTTACTCATAATTTTCTTTTAATATGATTAAAAAGCCTCCAGCTTTCTCTGGACAAGTGAATGATGCTGGAGAAAATTATACATACATTTTATCAATACATTTT
>NW_012109619.1:351585-380210 GCF_000951045.1 Mandrillus leucophaeus | reverse complement strand
GCCCAGGCTGGAGTGCAGTGGCCTGATCTTGGCTCACTGCAAGCCCCGCCTCCCGGGTTCACGCCATTCTCCTGCTTCAGCCTCCGGAGTAGCTGGGACTACAGGCGCCCGCCACCACGCCCTGCTAATTTGTTGTATTTTTGGTAGAGACAGAGTTTCACCGTGTTAGCCAGGATGGTATCGATTTCCCGACCTCGTGATCTGCCCGCCTCGGCCTCCCAAAGTGCTGGGATTACAGGCGTGAGCCACCACGCCCGGCCAATGGCTCAATTTCTTTAATTTTTCTACATTTTACTTTTTTAAAAGTTGTGTCTCCCATTCTTCACATCGGTGTTATTTTGTATCATATAACATAACCTAAGTTGAACTCTCAACTCTTGTATCATTTATTGTTTTTGAACCTCCCTCCTCCACTAATTTAGACACCAAGTTACTCAAGGATAAAAATCAGAACATACTTAAATTGGAATGTAATAAACTTTTGTCAAATAAAAGTTCTGCTATTTAAATTTCCTTTGGCTTTAAGGAAAAATTTCAAAAATAAAACAAGTGAATAAATAAAACTGTAACAATAAGAAAGGCATCAATAACTATAATGAGAAAATCCTGGAATAGCTAAAAGTTCCTCAGGTTGTATTGAAGAACCAAATATTAAAACAAACAAACAAACAAAAAAGGACCTGTTTTAAGATCTCAGATAAGTTTACAAAGACTTCTGCGTCTTGTCATTAAGTGATACTAATCCCAGCTCTGACCATCTTGAATAGTATTCCACTTTAAAGGAGAAAAACAAACAAACAACAGTGTTCATTATGCTGCAGCATAAGTCTCTACTTTTAAATTGTTCCTACATTTATTTCATGGGTAAAATTGAGAAATAGCTGCTGAAGCCACTATCTGGTATATTAATGGTAATTCCCAGAGAAAAGGAGCTTGGAATTAGGCAAGCAAACAAACCATGATGTATTTAATGCATTTGGATGCCAGGGAATTCCATTGTTTGCTCTGAGGATTATTATTTATAATACTAGGATAATATATTGAGCCCATAATCTGTGTCAGAGGATACATTGAATATAATACCCTAATCTTCAAAGTCATCCTACAAAGTACGTAAGATTACAATAATCCCCATTTTATAGATAATGAATCTAAGGCTTACATTATTTCATTAGCAATGTTCTAATATGTTCCCATGTATATAATTTTACCTCTGTTGTCACATCTATATTAAGTAATATCACATTTATTGTGATGCTTTGCACTTGGTATATTTTCTGTAATATTATTGTGTGATGAATGATAACACTAGTAAAATGTGTTAAAAATAAAAATACATGAATAAATTTTAAAGGCTATACTTGGCATTTATGATAAAAAAGCAGAGAAACCTACATTGATAATGATTTGGATAAAATGAGAGAAAATAATCTTAGACTTCATCAGAATCAATATATCACCATTTGTATCTATACATATATTTACACTTATATCTATATCTATGCCCGTGCTTATACCTGTACAGTCATGTGCCACTTGAAGACATTTCAGTCAACCGTAGACGTCATATATGATGGTGGTCCCACAAGATTATGATGAAACTGAAAAATCCCTATCACTTAACGATGTCATAGCTTTTGCAATGTCAGAGCTCGACACATTACTCACGTACTTGTGATGTTGGTGTGAACAAACTACTATCCTACATGTAAAAGTATAGCACATACAATTATGTACAGTAGCAAATAACTTTGTTATGAGATTCTGTATTGACTATACTACACTTTTTAATTATTTTTGAGTGTACTTTTCTACTTATAAAAAAAGTTAACTGTAAAAGAGACTCAGGCAGGTCCTTCAAAAGGTATTCCCGAAGAATCGCTGTAATCATAGAAAATGACAGCTTCATGCCTGTTATTTCTCCTGATGACCTTCTAGGGTTACAAGATGTAGAGGTGGAAGATGGTGATATTGAAGATCCTGACCCTGTGTAGACTTAGGCTAATGTGTGTGATTTTTGTCTTGGTTTTTAATAAAAATGTTTAAAAATTTTAAAAAAATAGAAAAATAGAATAACAAAATAAATAAAATATTGTTGTGTAGTTGCATCCAAATATCAGATAAAACATTATTTCTCACTCTATAATGTGAGGGTGTTTCCAGAACGTATTAGCATTTCAATGTGTACACTGAGTAAGGAAGGTCTCTGTGTTGGTTAATACTCAGTGTCAACTTGATTGAATTGAAGGATACAAAGTATTAATCCTGGGTGTGTCTGTGTGGGTGTTGCCAAAAGAGATTAACATTTAAGTCAGTGGGTTTGGGACTGTAGAGCGCCCCCTCCCCTTAATCTGGTGCACACAATCTAATCAGTTTCCAGCTAATATAAAGCAGGCAGAAAAGCATGAAAAAGACAGATGGGCCTAGCCTCCCAGCCTACATCTTTCTCCCATGCTGGATGCTTCCTGCCCTGGAACATCAGACTCGAAGTTCTTCAGTTTTGGAACTTGGTCTGGCTCTCCTTGCTCCTCAGATTGCAGACAACCTATTGTGGGAACTCATGACCATGTAAGCTAATACTTAATAAACCCGCCTATATATGTGTGTGTGCGTGTATATATATATGTGTGTGTGTATATATATGTGTGTATAATATATATACACACTTAGCTTAATAAGCTCCCCTATATATGTGTATATATAAATATATAATACTTAAACTCCCATATAAATGTGTACATATGTATATACACACACACTATACATGTATATGTGTATATATATACATATATATTTAATACTTAAACTCACTTATATATGCATGTGTATAAATATATTATTAATACTTAATAAGTTCCCTATATATGTGTATATACATTTGTGTGTGTATATACATATATGATATATATATGTGTGTGTGTGCACATAAATATATCCTATTAGTTCTGTCCCTCTAAGAGAACCCTGACTAATACAAATTTTGATACCAGGAGTGGGGCATGCACAGCAGCATTCTGTCATAAATTGGAAATGGTATATATGTGATTGGACTCCAGTAGGTCCTGAAGGCACAAGTAAATTATATGAGGAAGTGGCTTAAATGCCCATGGTCTCCGTTCCTGCCACCCTGCCTTCTCTCCCTGAGCCTGCACCGATGGCCTCATGGGGAGTTCCCTATGATCAGTTGACAGAGGAAGAGAAGACCTGCTTCTCAGATGGTTCTGTACAATATGCAGGCACTAACCGACAGTGGACAGCAGCATCACTGCAGCCCCTTTCTAGGACATCCCTGAAGGACAGCAGTGAAGGGAAATCTTCCCCGTTGGCAGAACTTTGAGCAGTGCATCTGGTTGTGCACTTTGCATGGAGGAGAAATGGCCAGATGTGTGATTATATATGGATTCATGGGCTGTTGCCAATGGTTTGGCTGGATGATCAGGGACTTGGAAGAAGAATGATTGGAAAATTGGTGACACAGGAATTTGGGGAAGAGGTCTGCAGATGGACCTCTCTGGGTGGTCAAAAACCATGAAGATATTTGTATTTCATGAGTGCTCACCAACGGGTGACCTCAGCAGAGGGGAATTTTAATAATCAAGTGGATAGGGTGACCCATTCTGTGGACATCACTCAGCCTCTTTCCCCAGGATCCCCTGTCATCACCCAATGGACCCATGAACAAAGTGATCATGGCAGCAGGGATGGAGATTATGCATGGGCTCAGCAAGATGGACTTCCACTCACCAAGGCTGACCTGGCTACAGCCACTGCTGAGTGCCCAATTTGCCAGCAGCAGAGACCAACACTGAACCCTCAATATGCCACCATTCCTCAGGGTGATCAACCTGGTGGCAGGTTGACTATATTGGACCTTTTCCCTCATGGAAAGGGCAGAGGTTTGTCCTCACTGGATTAGACACTTACTCTGGATATGGGTTTGCCTATTCTGCTTGCAATGCCTTATCCACCATCATGGTATTTCACATAGCATTGCCTCTGACCGAGGAACTCACTTTATCACTAAAGAAGTGCAGCAGTGGGCTCAGGCTCATGGAATTCAACGATCTTACCGTGTTCCCCATCATCCTGAAGCAGCTGGATTGATAGAACGGTCTTTTGAAGTCACAATTACAACTCCAACTATTTGACAATAATTTACAGGGCTGTGGCAAAGTTCTCCAGGAGTCCATGTATGCTTTCAGCTGCCAGTATATGGTACTGTTTCTCCCATAGCCAGGATTCACCGGTCCAGGAGTCAAGGAGTGGAAGTGGAGGTGGC
Organism: Mandrillus leucophaeus; assembly: GCF_000951045.1. NCBI lineage: Eukaryota > Metazoa > Chordata > Mammalia > Primates > Cercopithecidae > Mandrillus > Mandrillus leucophaeus. The sequence goes on along the minus strand of NW_012109619.1, from coordinate 375,931 downwards.
ACCGCTCACTGTCACCCCTAGTAATCCACCAGCAAATGTTTTGCTTCCTGTTCCTGCAACATTACGTTCTGCTGGCCTAGAAGTGTTCGTTCCCAAGGGAGGAATGCTGCCACCAGGAGACACAACAATGATTCCATTAAACAGGAAATTAAGATTGCTACCTGGACACTTTGGGCTCACTCCTACATTTAAGTCAAAAGGCTAAGAAGGGAATTACAGTGTTAGCTGGGGTGATTGACCTGGACTATCAAGATGAAATCAGTCTACTATCCACAATGGAGGTAATGAAGAGTATGCATGGAATACAGGAGATCCATTAGGGCGTTTCTTAGTATTATCATGCCTAGTGATTAAGGTCAATGGGAAACTACAACAGCCCAATCCAGGCAGTAATATTAATGACCCAGATCTTTCAAGAATGAAGGTTTGTGTCACTCCACCAGCTAAAAAAAAAAGAAACATGACCTGCTGAGGTGCTTGCTTATGGCAAAGGGAATACAGAATGGGTAGTAGAAGAAGATAGTCATCAATACCACCTACAACCACATGACCACCTGCAGAAATGAGGAATCTGTCATGAGTATTTCCTCCTTCTTTTGTTAAAAACATGTTTGTGCATGTATGTGTTTGTACTAAGAAAACATCTGCATTTTATTTCCTTTTTCTTTACCATGTAACATAAGATTTAGTGACTTCGTATCAGCATTTAAGATTGTTAACTATATGTAATAGTATTGGGGTTGGGGATTGGTGTATTTCCAGTTGTACGGATAGTTGTATTATGTTAGGCGTAATTATGACCTCATTATTGTCCTTCTTTGAAGATTATGTATGATCTCAGGAGATGTGTATGGGTTCAAGTTGACAAGGGGTGGATTGGGATGGTTAATACTGAGTTTCAACTTGACTGGATTGAAGGATACAAAGTATTGATCCTGGGTGTGTCTGAGGGTGTTGCCAAAAGAGATTAACATTTGAGTCAGTGGGCTGGGGAAGGCAGATGCACCCTTAATCTGGTGAGAACAATCTAATCACCTTCCAGCTAATATAAAGCATGCAGAAAAACATGAAACAGAGAGATGGGCTTGGCCTCCCGGCCTACATCTTTCTCCCGTGCTGGATGCTTCCTGCCCTGGAACATCAGACACAGAGTTCTTCAGTTTTAGGACTCAGTCTGGCTCTCCTTACTCTTCAGCTTGCAGACAGCCTATTGTGGGACCTCGTGATCATGTAAGTTAATACTTAATAAGCTCCCATATATATATAAACATATATATACTCATATATACATATATATATGAGTATATATATGTTTATGTGTGTGTGTGTGTGTGTGTGTGTGTATATATATAGAACTGTTAGTTGTGTCCCTCTAAGATAACTGACTAATACAGTCTACCTCACCAACGCAGCTGGGCCTCAATCGAATGAAAGGCAGAGGAAAAGTGAATATGCTGTCATCCTAGCTGGGACATTTGTCTTCAGCTCTCAGAGGACACCAATGCTTCTTGTTTGCAGACCTTTAGACTAGAATTGAGATTCAGAACATTGACTTCTTTTTGTCTTTTCTTTTTCTTTTCTTTTCTTTTTTTTTTTTTTTTTTTTTTTTTTGAGATAGGGTCTTGCTTTGTTTCCCAGGCTGGAGTGCAGTGGTGTGATCATAGCTGACTGTAGACTTGACCTCTCTCCAGGGCTCAAGTGATCCTCCCATTCTCCCACCTCAGCCTCCCAAGTAACTAAGACTACGGGCATACAGCAACATGCCTTGCTAGTTATTTTATTTTTTGTATAGATGAGGTCTCCCTATGTTGCCTAGGTGTCTCGAATTCCTGGGCTCAGGCCATCCTCCTGCCTCAGGTTCCCAAATTGCGGATGTTGGGGGCATGAACTGCTGCACCCAGTCAGGCTTTCTTTTTTGGACTGGAACTTCAACACACACTTTCCTGGGCCTCTAACTCACAGACAGCAAATCATGGAACTACTTAGTCTTTTTAATTGCACGAGCCAGTCCCTTATAATAAATTTCTTTCTGTATATCAATATATATCGTATTGTTTCTGTTTCTGTCTTTTTGAGAATTCTTATAAATATATCAAATGTTTAAATCTGATAAGAGTCAGAGGTATAGATATGAAAATTCTATGAGTCAAATCAAAGTGTGGGATTTCTTTTAATGGCATAAATCACTTACATAACAGACACTACATGTGACCCAATCTTACTTTCTCCCTTTTTGTTCTTTATAATGGGGATTTAGGGAACACAACAGATAGATATTCAAAAACTATTAGGAAAAGGATAACTTGGTATTCTACATTTTAATTAATAAATTTGATGACCCAAAAATAATAGACATATTATGTTAAGGATAAAGAGGTATGCTTTACTTTCTGGTTGAATATTTTTCTTCAACAAATTAAGATACATTTTAAAGACATAATTTTTATTTCTTATTTCAGTAGTGTACTCTTTTTATGCCATTTTTGTTTTATTAGCACAAATTAAAGTTTTCAAAATGCAAATGCAACTGAAGACCAAATTGTCACCGGGCACAAGAGAAAGTCATTTTGTTTACAGAAAAATCTCCTTATCCACAGAAATAGAAGTGTTAGGGCTTTGGTTGGCTCCTGGCTGAACAAAAATGGTGGGGGTTTGTAATGCACAATTTTTGTTCAAAATGACATCAATGTCTTGCTAAGTTATCTCTACAGTCCTCAATTTTGATGAACCCTCTGCTCCTCCCATCCATGACCATTCCATGTATACCCACATCACACTTCTTGACAACCGGTTTTAGTTCTCCTCCCAAGGGTATTATAGTCAACCTTGGGAAATAAAAATAAAGAGAAGATAAAAGCATGATTTTTTAAAAAGCAAAGACAACAAGGAAATAGAAAGTTTTAATAGTTATAGAGTAGAAACAAAATTTGTTCATTAGGTCAATAAACAGAACAGGTAAAAGCGGCATTAAAATCAAGTTGGCAGATTAAGTTTCATATAAAAATTAAATCGATGAAGACCTCAGAACACAATTATCAAAACTAGTATTTCCTCATGATTTCTCATTTTAGTAAGTGGCAATACAATCTATGTAATTGCTAAAGAGAGAAATTTGGAATTATTTTTAACCTTCTTCTCCCTTACTTACATTCAATCCACCATCTAATCTTAGTACCTTGGCCGGGCACCGTGGCTCACGCCTGTAATCCCAGCACTTTGGGAGGCTGAGGTGGGTGAAGCACCCGAGGTTAGGAGTTTCAGACCAACCTGGCCAAGATGGTGAAACCCCGTCTCTACTAACAATACAAAAATTAACTAGGCATGGTGGCGAACACCTGTAATCTCAGCTACTCAGGAGGCTGAGAGAGGAAAAATCACTTGAACCTGGGAGGCGGAGGTTGTAGGGAGCCAAGATCACACCACTGCACTCCAACCTGGATGACAGTGTGAGACCCTGTCTCAAAAAACAAACAAACAAATAAACAACAACAACAACAGCAAAACAACTTGCTACCTTAATTCTTAAAAACCTTCAAATTCCAACAACTTTCCTCTACCCTCCCTGACAACTGCTTCTTCAAGTTATTACCTTCCTATGTTACCTGGATTCAAATAGTAACCATCTAACATGTCTCCACATCCATTCTTTCTACTCTTCTATCAACTTCTCATGCTGCACCCACGTTTACAATGATTGCTATTGTCTTTCTGTGGTTTAAATTCTGCCAATGTCTTCTCTTTGGGTATGTTATCCAAGAAAAACAAACAAACAAACAAACAAACAAAAAACCTCTAATTGTATCAGTTAGTACCCTTTTAGGAAAATTAACTGAAACTTAATTCAAATTAACATAGCCAAAAAACACGTTGACACCTAAAATTGTAAGTTCAAGGGCAACCCAAACAATATCACAAAAAAGATTTCTCCATCTGTTTTCCCTGCTCTCCTCTACGTTGTTTCTAATCTCTGAGAAACTCTCCTCTGTGGAAGACTGTGAGCAGCTTTAGGTTACATCTTTGCAGCTCCAAATTTATTGACAAGGTGGAAATGTCTTTCTCTCAATATATGGGGGTAAACTCTTTAAGCGTGACTGGCATTTGGTCCAAATGTGTAATATAATGATTCTGAACCAAACTCAGAGTAGCAAAAGTACTAATTAAGCTAGAGTTAGGTCCCATGTTTAACTCTGCAGTTTGGGTTGGGTCAGCAGCAGCATCTAACCTATAGTGAATTGAGGAAAGCCTTGATATATTGCCACATTATGATGGTGTAAACCCTATAGATTTATGGGTTGAGAGAACCTTGATGTTGAACGTGTAATAAATTTAAGAAAAGAATACAGCCCAAGTTTCCAATGACAGCTCTTCTGCAACATGAGTTACTCCTACGCCTTGCTACTTTTTAAAGTTATAGAAAAGGGGGGGGGGGGGGGGGAAGACAAAATATCTTGGCCTCATGTTATATTGCAAAGGAAGTGAGCAAATGGTTTGAGACAAATAACAGACTAGGCATGGGCAACATAGTGAGACCTCATCTGCACAAAAGTTAAAAAACAAATAGCCAGGCATGGTGACACATGCCTGTACTCCTAGCCACTCAGGGAGCTGAGGCAGCCAGATCCCTTGAGCCAGGGAATCTGAGGTTATGAGCTATCATTGCACTCCAGCCTGAATGACAAAGACTCTGTCTCTAAAAAATAAAATATTATAAAATAAAACTTTTAAAAAAATAATAAATTAAATCAGCATTAATTTTAGAGTGAATGAAACCTGCAAACAGAGCTGTTGCTGTGTGAACAAGATAAGAAATAATAATGCAAGTTTGAAAATATCAAAGAGCAGGGTGAGGGTAAAGGAAACATTGTATGTAAAAAGGGGTAGTATGTTTCCTGAAAAGATAAATAACTCAGGAAAGGGAGAATATTCTTCCCAAATGTTTCAAGCTACAGAGTAATTTAATAATATTTAAAAAATCAATTACATAAGAACTATAGACAAGATGACATATCAAAAGAATGAATTTAAAAAGTAGACTAGAGAAATGCGTGAAACACGCAGAGCATCAGACTTACATAATATAAAACTATGAATAGATTATAAAAATGAAGCAGAATAGACACTAGTGACAATCACATTACTGACAAAGAGTAAAGGTATGTTTTAAATGACAGCAGTTATAGACAATAATTTTAATACTATGAACCCAAGCAATGTACAAGTAATAATAACACGAAAACCTGGAAAGTAGAAGTAAGGGAGATGAGACATGATGGGTGTCATCATTCAAATCACTTGAATGTAAGATTCTAAAATGAAATATTTAATTAGAAATATTGATTCTAACCTCTGAATGAGTTTCATTAAATCATTTTTAAGCTTTCCAGTATTATTTGATATATATTTTGCAGTAAAAAATACATATTGATAAAGAAATACACATAAAACTATTTCCATTCATTTTATATTGAAATTGTCTACCATGACATTTTTAATTAAAATACAATTTAGTATTTATTAATTAAGGCTTACATTAATAAAATGGATGTCTTTTTAGTGATGATATGGCTGATATTTACTTTGGATATAATATTCTATTTTATAAAATGTTTATGTGTGCTGGAAAAGAATATGGTTCAGTGTTCAAATTAGTGTAATAAAATAAAATTTCTTTTCAAATTATTATTTTTTTTTTGTAGGAGAGCTCTCTGTAGATCCAGTGCTGACTAAAGTCTGCCAAAACATTCTATTTTGATTTTCAGTTTCCCAATTACTATTTTTTAATCTTCACTTTTGTAGTTTTTATTTTATTTTTTTACTTTCCGTAATTTAAGTTAGTATGTACTGTAAAAATCAGATCACAATCGTCATACTTTCTTGTGGAGTTTCTCTTTTGTTGATGATCTATGGACTGTCCCAATCCCATAAGTGCTTTTGCCTTAAGCTCTTATGTGATATTTGGTGGTATTTAGGTAGTATGTTAATATTGTCATTATCCGTAGCTTAGGCATTCTAGTTCTTTTAATTCATGTGGTCTACTACTTCTTGCCCATCACACTCAGTACTCTGAACTGTGAGCTCAGGTTCAGAGTGCTTTTCCAAGTGAAAGTACTGAAAGGCTTGAGTACTTCTAGGTACCTCCTAGGCTGAGGACATGTCCCTGTAGAACCAGACTGTTTCCACAGTATTCTGAGTTTTATTGCTCTGTAATCAGTTTGGCTGGGAGTGGAGGAAAGGTCTGAATTTGTTGTTAGGATATATCTGGAGCATATCATTTAGTTTAAATTCCAACTGCAAACCCATTCGATGCTCAACATAGTAGTTATGAATTCTAAGAGGGAATTAGTTTTGTACTCATATTTCCTAAATCCATCCTTAGGTGCAGTTTTATTGCAATCTTAGTGCCAAATCTTCACTAAATGTTTTATCTATTTCCATAAAAATGAATATATAGTAAATTATAATTGTTTGTTCTAGAACATTTTGTGGTTAAGTAAAAAGAAGCATGACATAAAATAGCATATGTAGTTTTTCCTACAAATATTTCAATTTCCATGGAAAGAAGTGACATATGAAAAACAAAAATGCATATGCATATATGAATGCATACGTGTATATAAACAAACTCACTGTAATTCCATCCTGAATGCTTATGAGAGCTCAGAGTTCTTCAAATGATTTATGAGTTCCATGACTTCCTTCATTGTGCATTTTCTGCTTCCATATTCAGTGTCGAGATAGCAATCCCAATGCAAATGCCACTCCTTCATCAGTTTCCACAGAGCATCCACTCACACTCAGCACTTCCTGAGCTTAACTTTACTGAATATTTGGCCTTTCTTGGCAAAGAGTCAAATGACTGAGCCTGTTGCCTACCATCATCTTGCAAGTTTCACCATCTGCCTTCTTTCATTCTCTTTACACTTAGAACACATCCCCACCACCTGCCATAAATTCCCCTCAAAGGATTCTTCACACATCCAGACCTCACACAGGATAAGTTTATATGCTGTATTAGTTAGGGTTCTCTAAAGGGACAGAACTAATAAGACACATGTATATATGACGGGGAGTTTATTAGGAGGATTGACTCACACGATCACAAGGTGAAGTCCCATAAGAGGCTGTCTGCAAGCTGAGGAGCAAAAAAGCCAATCGGTGTCCCAAACCCTCAGGAGCAGGGAAGCTGACAGTGCAAACCTCAGTGTGTGGCAAAATGCCAGAAATTGCACTAGAGCTTAACCTAAAAGCTATTACATAAAGTTAACAACACTGAAATTCTGATATAAAGTCAACAAACCTTATGTCTCATGATAAAGGAAAAAAATATTTTCTTAGTATAAGTATATAATGCACAAATATGTTCTTAACAAAATGAGGAGAAAATACTCATGACAATTACAGTCCTTCTTTTTGTAACTGGTCACGTGGTCGTAGCTGGTATTGATGACTACCTTCTTCTACTACTCATTCTGTATTCCCTTTGCTTTCAGCAAGCACCTCAGCAGGTGGTGTTCTTTTTATCTGGTGGAGTGGCCCAAACATTAATTCCTGAAAGGTCTGTGCCATTTGTAATCTTGCCTGGATTGGATTGTTGTAGTTTTCCATTGACCTTAATCACGGGGTATGCTAATACTAAGATACTCTCTAATAGATCTCCTGTATTTCATGCGTACTCTTCCTTACCTCCATTGTGTAGTAGTAGAGTGATTTCATCATTATAGTCTGGATCAGTCACCCCAGCCAACACTGTCACTCCATTCTTAGCCTGGTGACTTAAAGGTAGGAGGAGCACAAAGTTACCAAGTGGTAATTTTAACTTCCAAGTAAATGAAATCATTGTAGTGTCTCCTGGTAGCAACATTCTTCCCTCTGGAACTAAGGCCCCTAGGCCAGCAGAATGTAATGTTAGAAGAACAGGAAGAAAGAATTTTGCAAGTGGATCACTAGGGGTGATGGTGAGTGGTGCCACTTCCAGTTCCACCCTTCGATTCCTGGACCCATAAATCCTGGGCATGGGAGAAACAGTACCATATATTGGATGCTGATTCAGAGCATACACAGCCTTCTGGAGAACTTTGCCAGAGCCCTGCAAAGTATTGTCACCTAGCTGACATTGTAATTGTGACTTGAAAAGGCCATTCCACTGTTCTATCAATCCAGCTGCTTCAGGATGATGGGGAACATGGTAAAACCAGTGAATTCCATGAGTGTCAACCCACCGCCACACTTCATTAGCCATAAAGTGAGTACCTTCATTGGAGACAATGTTGTGTGGAATACCATGACACTGAATCAGACATTCTGGGAGTCCACGGATGATAGTCTTGGCAGAAGCATTGCCAAGGATAGGCAATGGCATATCCAGAGTAAGTATCTATTCCAGTGAAGAGAAACCACTGCCCTTTCCATGATAGAAGAGATCCAGTATAATCTAACCTGCCACTAAGTAGGTGACTGACCACCCTGAGGAAAGGTGCCATATCAAGGGCTCAATATTGGTCTTCTGTGCGGGTAAATTATATTAGTTTGTTTCCACACAGCTATGAAAAAAATACCCGAGACTGGATAATTTATAAAGAAAACAGGCTTAATTGACTCACATTTCCACAGGACTGAGGAGGCCTCAGAAAAGTTACAATCATGGTAGAAGGTGAAGCAAACATGTCCTTCTTCACATGGTGCCAGGAAAAAAAAGTGTCGAGCACAAGGGAAAACCCCTTTATTAAACCATCAGATCTCACGAGAATTCGCTCACTATCACAAGAACAGCATAAGGATAACTGCCTCCATGACTGAATTACCTCCCACTGGGTCCCTCCCACAACACGTGGGGTTTATGGCAACTACAGTTCAAGATGAGTTTTGAGTGGGGACACAGTCAACCATATCATTCCACCTCTGGCCCCTCCCAAATCTCATGTCCTCATATTTCAAAACACAATCGCATCCTTCCAACAGTCCCTCAAAATCTTAACTCTTTCCAGCATTAACCCAAAAGTTCAAGTCCAAAGTCTCATCTGAGACAAGTCACTTCTACCTATGAGCCTATAACATTAGAAGCAAGTTAGTTACTTCCTAAATACTATGTGAGTACAGGCATTGGGTAAATATACCCAATTAAAATGGGAGAAATTGGCCAAAACAAAGGAGTTATAGGCTCCATGCAAGTCCGAAATCCAATAGGACAGTCATTAAACCTTGAGGCTCCAATATGGTCTCCTTTTACTCCATGTCTCACATCCACATCATGCTGATAACCCTTTTATCAGCATAGGAGCAAAAAGTGGGCTCCCATGGCCTTGATCAGCTCTGTCCCTGGGGCTTTGCATGGTAGAATCCACCTCCTGATCCTTCCACAGGCTGGTGTTAAGCATTGCAGCTTTTCCAGGCACACAGTGTAAGCTGTTGGCACATCTACTATTCTGGGGTCTAGAAGATGGTAGCCCTTTTCTCACAGTTCCATTAGACAGTGCCCCAGTGGGGATTCTGTGTGGGACTCTAACCACACCTTTTACTTTTGCATGGCCTTAGCAGAGCTCCTGAGGTCTCTGCCCCTGGAACATATTTCTGCCTGGACATCCATGCATTTCCACACGACCTGTAAAATCTAGGTGGAGCTTCCCAAACCTCAGTTCTTGACTTCTGTGCACCTGCAAGCCAAATGCCATGTGTAAGCCACCAAGGCTTGGGGTTTGTCTTCTCTGAAGCAACAGCCTGAATTCTATGTTGACTCCTTTTAGCCATGGTTGAGAAGCAGGGCATTAAGTCCTGAGACTGCACAAAACAGAAAGGCCCTTGACCCAGTCCAGGAAGCCAATTTTTCCTCCTGGGCCTCCAGGCTTGTGATGGAGGGGCCACCATGAAGGTCTCTGACATGTACTGAAGACATTTTCACCATTGTCTTGGCAATTAACATTTTGCTCCTCATTACTTATGCAAATTTCTGCAGCCAGTGTGATTTTCTCCTCAGAAAATGGGGTTTTCTATTGCATCATCAGGCAACAAATTTTCTAGACTTTTAAGCTCTGTTTCCCTTATAAACATAAGTTCCAATTCCAAACAATATCTTTGTGAATACATAAAACTGAATGTTTTTAAGAACACCCATGTCACATCTCATACATTTTATTGCTTAGAAATTTCTTCCACCACAACTGAGCTCAATGACTCACACCTGTAATCCCAGTACTTTGGGAGGCCGAGGAGGCAGATCACGAGGTCAGGAGATCAAGACCATCCTAGCCAACATGGTGAAACCTCATCTCTACTAAAATACAAAAAATTAACCAGCCATGGTGGTGCACACCTGTAGTCCCAGCTACTCAGGAGGATGAGGCAGGGGAATTGCTTGAACATGGGAAGTGGAGGTTGCAGTGAGCGGAGATCACCCTACTGCACTCCAGCCTGGCGACAGAGCAAGACTCTGTCTCAAAAAACAAATAAACAAAAATTCTTCCAAAAGGTACCCTAAATAATCTCTCTCAAGTTCTCTGGTTCAAAATTCCACAGATCTTTAAGGGAGGGGCAAAATGTCGCTAGTCTCTTTGCTAAAGTATAACAAGAATCAACTTTATTTCAATTCCCAACAAGTTCTTCATCTTGGAGACCACCTCAGCCTGAACTTCATTGTCCCTATCACTTCCAGCGTTTTGGTTAGAGCCATTCAACAAGTCTCTAGAAAGTTCCAAACTTTCCCACAACTTTCTGACTTCTTGTGAGTCCTCCAAACTATTCCAACCTCTGCCTGTTACCCTGTTCCAAAATTACTGCTACATTTCCTGGTATTTTTATAGAAGTGTCCCACTTTCCAGTACAAATTTACCATATTGGTTTGTTTTCACACTGCTATGAAGAAATACTGGAGACTGGGTAATTTATAAAGGAAAGAAGTTTAGTTGACTCACACTTCTGCAGGGCTGAGGAAGCCCCAATCATGGCAGAAGGGAAAGCAAACATGTCCTTCTTCACATGGCCATGAGAAGGAAAAGTGCCAAGCAAAGGGAGAAAAGCCCCATATAAAACCATCAGATCTCATGAGAACTCACTCAATATCACAAGAACAACAAGAGGGTAATGGCCTCCATGATTCAATTGCCTTCCACTGGGTCCCTCCCACAACATTTGGGGATTATGGGAGCAAGAGTTCAAGATGAGATTTGGTTGGGGAAACAGCCAGACTGTATCATATATCCATACCCTTTTTAGAATATTTTCAAAAAAAAAAAAAAAAAAAAAACCACAGATTCATGTGGGACTCCATAGCAAATGTTTGTAGGGCACTATTTTCCAACTTGTTGCAAGCACCTATACAGCTACTTTTTCCTGTTATTCCCTTTTTCCTCTAGGACAAAACAAAGTGAAAATAAGATTAAGGTCATTGTGGGTGCTGAATTTCACTTTAAATCAATACTGTATTTCATTAGGTGGTGGTGTTCTGAAGCTGATGTAATCCCTTACTTTCTTTGATGCCTGATCTATCTCATGTCACCCTGCTGATGATGCTAGTGATATTTTTGGATAGGAAAAATGTTTGGGTTAGGAGAATATTACTCTTGGGCGGAGCAGTAGACAAATGAAGAAGGCCTTTCTTCATGAGCATATGGAGAGTAACTGTGAAAGCTGCTGCAAATATGCATATAATCAGGCAAGGAAATTTCCTACATCTGAATTTGTGCTGATAAAACAGGTGAGATTAAATATTTGCCCCACCTTTGTTGCCAGATGTGAAAGAAACCGTAGGTGATCTGAGCCAACCTAAACCTCCTACAGTAAATTTGTAAATGAATGAAATGTACAATCAATTTCTATCTTCTCTATTTATGATAGCATTTTGATTTTGGTGGGGAAACCTATGTCCCTACATTCACTATATTAAACATTTTCTGTTTTAAAAATACAGAAATTTCCTTCACCCTGGGGCAATTCCTTAAACACCAATGTTTAAAATAATACAAATTTGCTTCAGCTATTGTTTTATAGGCAAGTCTTTTTTAGAATGAAATCACTTTTGTAGAAGTCAGTATAACTAAATGTTTCAAATCTGAGACAGTAAGAAAATAAGAAATTAGAAATTGTAGTTATCCACAGTGTCACATATACTACCAAACATAAAAGAGAAATAAATATTCCCTAGATAATCTTGTAATATTTAATATAATAAGAAATGATTCTATTATATTTGTATTTTATATTCTGAGCAAAATATCATGGTTTATGGCCAGTAACTGTCCTTTGAAAGGTGTCATTGTCAGAGCAAATTAATTCACGGCTCACACTATGCAATGTCAGCATCTATTGTTATCCTTTTTTCTTCTTCCCTGTCATTCAGATTAATAACATAAGTGGTGCTATATGCTTACAGCTTTCTTCCCCTTGTCATTTGACTCAGAATCTCCTTTGTACAAGTAATTTTTCTTCAGCAAATTTAAACGTACTGCAGTATATCTATGTTTAGTTGAAAGTGCTATATGATCATTTGTCTTCTGACCACTCTTATTAAAACGAATTTAATAGACCTTTTCATGTTGTAGATTTTTATTTCCTAAACACTTTGTTGCAGTATGAATTTGAGGTTTTACATCCATTTTGGGCCATAGTCTGAGGTAAAAATTATTACAACATTGTTTATGACTTCTAAAATTAGCTTCTTAATTAAAAATATTAAATCACAAACATACACAATATATTTGCTTTTCTTAAGTCTCATGTTTATGAAATTCTTGCCTACTGTTTATGAAAATCATCCACACAGTATGAATGTATGTGTAAAACAGTGAAAGTGGCAAATTATTCTATATTCAATCATAAGTAACATTAAATTTATGTAAAGTTTAACTGCATAGGTGTTAGGGTAAAAAGAAATTCAGTGCTTGTTCCATTGAACAATGAAAAGCCAGAAACACAATAGCCATTTTCACTCATACTAAGCCAATTAGCTGGCAAAGCAATATATAATTTGCAGATGACTTAAACAGGCTATACTTGCATTCTGAAGATGCTGATGCAAGTTTTAATGCAGGAAACAAAAACCACTACAGCTTTTCATACAGATTATAATTGTTGCAAGATTTAGGTTTGAAGCCAGTGTTCTCTCACTAGGCTTCAAGTTCATGACAATGTAGCAGTTGCTGCAATCTGGAAGTGAACTATCAGCTTTTGAAACCCCTGAGGACACTGCAGGAAACCTTGGCTAATTTCATAGATGCCCTACACCAGTAAAGCTGGTTCTTATACATTGAAACATAGAGCCTAGCTGTTGCACAAGCGAACACCAGATTTGCAGCCTGGGAAGAATAGTGTTTGCCTCCCTTGGTCTTCCCACCTTGGGCTTATTTCTTTGAACAACCTAAATAACATTCCAAACCTTAGAGGAAAGAGAATCTGCAAATGTAGATTTTAGCCCTTCAGTCTTTGCAGTAGGGTGAGAACAGGATAATACTGGAAGGTGAGAGTGAATACTGAGTGTCAATAGACAATAACTAGTATAGAGAGTGTCACTGACACACAAACTGTTACATGAGGTGTTGGGAATATCCACTCTCTAGGCCTAGGACTGAGATAGATGTGCTCTTTAGCATTAGATTGTCTTATTTTTCACAATTACCTTTTTTCTCTTTACAAGAATTCTAATCATTCAAAGAGGGAAGTAAACTTTTAAACATCTAAACCATTTCATCAGGATCCTGTGTCAGTCAAGCCTTCAGATGAGAACACAGCCTGAACTGACATCTTAATTGTGACTTTGCAGAGGACCATATTCAGATTGGTTACCCACAAGCACTGTGAGTTAATAAATGTGTGATGTTTATAAGATGCTAAGTTTGTGGTGATTTATTGTTCAGCAATAGAAAATTAATACATGGGGATACAAAGAATTGCAAATATGCTAGAAAAAGAACTTTCTCCTTATTTTCCCTTCTCAGGGCAAGATAGGAGTCAGATATTTTGATAGCAGTGAAAAAGAATAATAATGTGTTTTTTACCCTTAAAGGATGAATATAAGATCATTTTTGAGAGTACTGATCTAAGTATGAATATTATCACAAAGTATTAGTTTGCTGATATTGACCTCATAATTATTTTCCTTGTATATTTCAAGTTAATTTACTGTCTAGTCTAGTGAAGGATTTAATTTGTGATTATAGAAAGTAAGTAAAATTAAATGACAGTATTATAAAAAATCCGTGTTATAAAAGGTACAAATGAATCAGAAAATATTTGTAGCCTGTGGTCCCGGATCCTTGGAGGCTGAGGGGGGAAAATTGCTTGATTCTAGCAGGTTGAAGCTGTAGCGAGCCATGACAGCATGACTGCACTCCAGCCTAGGTGACAGAGTGAGACTCTGTCTCAAAAAAAGAAGAAAGGAAAAAGAAAATATTTGCAGTTATTAAACATAATACCTACCTGGTGTTGAAACTATATTAAACCTATTTTAATAACTCAAATCCCAAAACAGTAAAAATGATAGAAATATCCCTATTTAAAAGATAAAGAAAGAGAGATTAAGAAAAGTTAAGTGGTGTGTCTAATGTTCAAAACTAGTAATTGGTAGTGTTTTATTAAGTCCTGAAGCTGATTATCTACACTACAGAAACTGACTCTCTGATTAAGTATTATGTACTTCATGATTTCTCTTGAGCATCTCACAGTTCTGAATATTTCTAAAATGTGAAAGAATGATGAATAAGAAAAAGTACTTTATGATGAAATTCATATCTAAAACAAACTAAAACATATTTAGCCTGTGTTAAAGCAAATTACCTTAAAATATGACACACTAATAATAACCTAAATGATACCATTTATTCTTAATTGTATTTACGTTATATATATATATATATATATAAAATATAGCAATCTGACTAATGTAGTACTTTGCTCTGATACTGTTATTTTGTAGTATTTTCCTTTTTTCACTGTATCATGATATAGTCTTTCCCACAGACATGAAAGTCAGGTTTTCATTTTTTACAACATAAAAGTTAATTTATTCAATAATCTTAATCGATTCTTACATTGTGTTTTCAAAAATGCAGTTGCATTGAGGGGGGAAGAAAACCTTTTTGACTAAATGTAACATTTGTTGGTGTGTTGTTGTCAAATTATGTATTTAATTGATTTATCTCCAGGCTTCTGCAACCCTTAGTTTTGCCTCAAGAAGGATAACTTGTTGTGAAGACTAATCTCTCAAAGTTATTTCACTAAAGTTGTCTTTACTACACAACACTTATTATTACACAAAGCTAGAGTTCAACAAAATACTTCTGGTAAGTCTTTGGTCTAGATATAGTATACAACAATTTCTTCCTTCCAGTATTTCTAAAAAATCTTAAAGATTTAAAAATTTTATTGTATCCTATTTGCATAATTCAATACAGAAATGCAGAAAACAAGTTGTTTTACTACCATGTGAATTGAGACTATATAAAAACTGCACACATTTTTATTAGGTGGCATTTAAGGTCATTTATGTAGTGAAGGCATCAGATATGTTGTACATGGGTGAAAAGTTCTGAATATTGATGATTAAAATATACATATTATTTTACAAATTATAAATATGTTGAAAATTAATCTAAACTTCCTACAATATTCCCATAGTGCTGCAAAATATTTTAAGAGAGCTGCAAAGGAAAAATAGAATACTTCATCTATAAAATATAGAACACTTTTTTTTGTGTGTAAAGTATGCCTAAATGACATGATTCAGATCAGACTCTATGCAAATATTTTTGTTTATTTGTTTTTGAGACAGGGTTTCACTCTGTCTCCCAGGCTGGGGTGCAGGGGCGCCATTACAGCTTACTACAGCCTTGACCTCCTGGGTTCAGTTGATCTTCCAACCTCAGCCTCCAGAGTAAGGAGTAGCTGGGATCACAGGCATACCCCGCCATGCTCAGCTAATGTTTGTAATTTTTATATGGACAGGGTTTTCCCATATTGTCTAAACTGGTCTTCAGTTTCTACCTCAGACATTCTGCAAGCCTCTGCTTCCCAAAATGCTGCTATTAGAGTGGTGAGCCATTGTGCCTGCCCTATACAAGTATTTGATGTAACATTTCATCATGTTTTTATTTGCTTGATTAAATCATCTTATACCTTTTCTGAGTTTTAATATACTAGAGATTTCTCCTTTCTTGATTCTTTAATCCTCTATGTAATATTATTTTCAAACAAGATTTAAAGAACTAAACATACATTACAATATGGTCGATTAGAATTGGATATTACACCATCTGATTTCTTTTGGAAAGAAAAGGACTCAATATTAAGAAAAAAAATCTAAAGAAAAACATATAAAAGAACTGGAAGAGTAATGAGTGACCATTATATATACTTTTGTAAAATCAGATTAACTTTATAACTCTAATTATGCCCATTCAATGCAAAATTGAAACACATATAATTTTTAAAAATTCTATGTATGATTTGGATCTTAGGTTTGATAATGTACTGATCACCATGAATTATTTTTAACAACAGTGAGAAGATGATCTCTACACAGGCCATTGATAATTCTTATTTAATTGTGTTTAAATTGAAGTAATTTATCAATAACAGAATTTCCCTTTCAGTGGAGCTGAGGAATCAACAGGAGGTTTTGTTTTGAATAATTAAATATTTACATTTTGTATAGTCTGTAGCTCCAGATTGGCATTGTAGGGAGTGCGGGCTATAAAGGGTGAGTTGTGCCATCTTAATGCCACATTATTTGCTAGATTTTGGCCATAACTGTCTCCTAGTAAAGGCTAAAGGGGTAGGCTTTCAAGACACAGAGATATTATTGAGTGAGAATTTCAAGGCACCATAATAGCTAGAAGATACAGTATTGATTAGGAAAACCTGCTGAATTCCACTGAGGTTGGCTCTTCCATTTTATATTAAATATTGGTCTCAGTGAGAATATTTTAACATCCTTCTGCAGTTGAAGATAACTTTATTCAAATTTGAGGCTTCTCTTTAATTAACCAGAAGAAAAATTCAGCTAAAATTCAATGAACATATAGTAATTCTCTCTTTAGTGAGTAGCTATTATTTTTATAAATACTATAATAATTCATATTATAATGCACTAATGTATATTTCACCATATATAATGTAAGAATATCTCCAGGTAAATCAATACATTAGTGATTTTCTGACACGACTTTTTCTTTGGCCCATTAATTTAAGTGGTTAAGACTAATTTTGGTTCCAAATGATATACTGAGTGGCAGTTTAAATTATTACACCAATCAATTATTTGTATTATGTCAGTTATGATTTCTGTTGCATATCTGATTCTTCCTTGTATAAACTTCATTCTTCATTATTCCTTATATCAAAGATGCAACATAAATCAAATATAATTAAGAAAAATTGGTATCATTTAGGTTCTTTATTATCATTAGTCTGTCATATATTATATTTTAAGTATATTAGCTTTAACACAAGCTAATATATTTTAGTTTCTTTTAGATATAAATTACATCATAAAGCACATTTTCTTATTTATCATTCTTTCAAACTTCAGAAATAATCAGAACTGCAGGATGCTCAAGAGGAATAATTGAGTACATAATATCTAAACAGAGAGGCAGATTCTGTAGTTTAGATAGTCAGCTTCAGAACTTAATAAAACACTACCAATTACTAACTTTTTAATGTTAGACAAAACACTTAACTTTTCTTCATCTTGTTTTTTGTTTTTTTTTAACTTTTTAAGTAGGGATACGTCTATCATTTTTACTGTTTTGGGATTTTTATCAAAACAGGCTTTATATAGTTTCAACACAGGGTAGGTATTATGTTTAATAACCACAAATATTTTCTTTTTCTTGTCTCTGTTTTTTTGTTTGTTTTGCCTTATTTTTTATTTATTTTTTTTTTGAGGTGTTTATTCCCAAAGCAGACAAGTCCCTCATTGGAGCTTAAGGACAAGTCATTGTGGATTTCCACTTGGCTTCATTCACTCTGAACCTGTGGATTGCAGCTGTTAGACTGGCCGGTAGCTTTTGAAAAAGATTGCTTAAAAAATCTCTGTATAACCACAGAAAAGCTCTGTCTTGGAAATTTTTATTAAGACATAGTGCAAAATTCTACTAAATGGCAATGAATTATTAGGCCTGAGTAGCCAAACCAATTGAGGGGATGCACAAAGTCATAAATGACCAGTAATTTCTAGAAGTGTCTTCTAGGGTGCTCTGCATTCAGGCACAATCTTAGAAGCCCAGTGGAAAACCACAACCACTTGTCCTCAAGCTCCAGTGAGGGGCTTCTCTGCTTTTAGTAATAAACGCCTCTTTTTCTTTTTAATGTAGATATTGTGACCCTTACAAAACAAGATAATCAAATTCCACCACAAAACAGCATTTTCAAATCTCACTGTACCCAATTACTGTGTGAATCTTGTCAACAATACATGCTCTGGTATTCTAGCTGACTACCACACAGAATGTGATAATTTTTAAAAATTATTTTTTGTTGTTTTACTTTTTACTTTAACTTATTTTAAGTTCTGGGGTACATGTGCAGGATTTGCAGATTTGTTACATAGGTAAAGGTGTGCCATAGTGGTTTGCTGCACAGATCAACCCATCACCTAGGTATTAAGCACAGCATCCGTCAGCTATTTTTCCTGATGCTCTCCCTATCCCCACTGCCCCCAACAGGCCCGAGTGTGTACTGTTCCCCCGGTATGTGTCCATGTGTTCTCATTGTTCGGCTCCCACTTATAAGTGTGAACATGCAGTGTTTGGTTTTCTGTTCCTGTGTTAGTTTGCTGAGGATAACAACTTCCAGCTCCATCCATGTCCCTGCAAAGGACATGATCTCATTCCTTTTTATGGCTGCATAGTATTCCATGATGCATATGTACCACATTTTCTTTATCCAGTCTATTTTTGGTGAGCATTTGGATTGATTCCATGTCTTTGGTATTGTTAATAGTGTTAATAGAATTATTTATAGTTAATAATTTGATTATTAAATATTAAATATTATATTTAATAATTATATTATTACGTTAATAGAATGATTTATATTCCTTTGGGTATATACCCCGTAATGGGATTGTGGGGTCAAATGGTATTTCTGGTTCTAGATTTTTGAGGAATCACCATACTGTCTTCCAAAATGTTTGAACTAATTTACACTCCCACCAACAGTGTAAAAGTGTTTCTTTTTCTCTGCAACCTCATCAGTATCTATTGTTTCTTGACTTTTTAATAATTGTCATTTTGACTGGTGCAAGATGGTGCCTCATTGTGGTTTTTATTTGCATTTCTCTAATGATTAGAGATGTTGAGCTTTTTTCATATTTTCGTTGGCTGCATTAATGTCTTCTTTTCAGAATTGTCTATTAATGTCCTTTGCCTACTTTTCAATGGGGTTGTTTATTTTTTTCTTGTAAATTTTTATTTTTTTCTTGTAAATTTGTTTAAGTTCCTTGTAGAAGCTGGATATTGGATCTTTGTCAGATGGATAGATTGCAAACATTTTCTCCCGTTCTGTGGATTGTCTGTTCACTCTTATGATAGTTTCTTTTTGTTACAAAGATAATAAAATACCTGGGAATACAGCTAACAAGGGATGTGAAGAACCTCTTCAAGGAGAACTACAAACCACTCCTCAAGGAAATCAGAGAGGACACAAAAATTCTTATCTCATATTTGCTTGAAAACTAAAATACATGGAAAACATATTGAGCAAAAACCTTCAGAATTGAATAGTAAACCCAAGTACCACAAGACCTGTTTATGTGACAAAGATTAACAGAAGTCTAATGCAGTTTACTTTGAAATGGTGCTTTGTCAGGTATGCCTGTCTATTAGTTCTAAGTACAGCAATGCCGAACAATAGGTATTTTGGTTGCTGTGTTGCTGCAAAAGTAAAAACGCTGAAATAACATTCCAAGGCAATGTTTTTATCACTCCCAAAAGCTATGACAAAAGTATGAGACTAAAAGTAAGTTTTCATGATATTTCTGTCAATTTATCTGTTTAAAGAGGAGAGAGAAATCACTTTATTGTCTATTAATTTGCTAATTTCAGTTTACTCTACTACTCATAGCCATGATAATTTACCATTCTGGTGAAGCTGATTAGGTTAGGTGACTCAAAGCCAACAAGCTCTAGGAGTTCCAATGTCTTCTCATCTGATTCCTTGGAAGTGAAGTAGTGAGTCCTGATGTACATACTCCCTAATGATGCGTTCAGAAAATGGTATTTTCCAAAATCAACCAATCTCTGGCACTGCATTTTGAAATTTAATTCTGTTAACCGTTGTGTGTAATAGTTAAGAATTAGACCCGTATAACACTGAACGCTTATTTGACAATTGGAACAGTAATTTTTCAGAAGTCTAACAATTCAATCTCATGGTGCTGCTCTTCAAGATATGCATATATTGCAATTTAGGGAAGCTAACTGTATGTGAATAGATGTTCAGCAGAATATAATACTTCCCCATTATGCATTAGCAGACATCTATCAGACAACGCAGTTTAACCCTCAGAAAACTACCTATTTAGTCGGTATAAAATAAAAGTTAACTATTATTGTTAATTAATATTTTCCAGTGTTCAATGAAAACGCGTTTTCCACATAACCCATTTTTTGTATCTCCTCACTAAATACTGTACAGATTAAAGTCTGATCTCTCATGGCATTTGAATTCAGGCAAATTGCCATTGCACCCTGCTCTTGTACATGGAAACTGTGTGACTTTGAAACAGTCATTTAATTCACTGAGCCTCATGTACCTCATATGTGGACTCAAACAGAAAATAGTACTTACTAATAGGTAATGGGATTATTATGAAGATTACATAAGTGAGAAACCACACCCAAGATACTGAGCACACTACCTGTCCTAGTGAAGGCTTCATGAGAATCATCTTCACTTAGATGTGCACATAGCTTGCTGTCTGATCTCACCCAGCACACTTCAGCACCCTTCCTTGCTTGGTTTTTCTCCGTAGCTCTATCACTTTCTAACAAACTAGATACATTCATTTTAATCGGGTTTGTTGGTCTGTCTCCTTTCAATAGTACATAACATTATTAGGGCAAATTGTTGTGTGGTGATCCCTACTATGTCCCTACCACCTAGAACAGTGTTTGAAACATAAGAGACAAGGAATAAATTATTCTTAAATCAATGATTGACGTTCCTTCTCATTATGATTATTCGAATGATTATTAGATTAATTTTATTTCTGTGTTTCCTATTAGCAAAGTCATCCAAAATGATTAATCATGTAATCCAAAGTAACAATTATCTTTTGAAAACAAAAATGACAAGCTTTCCCATTAATACAAATGTTCATATCAGGTATGAGTTATGATTTTTGAACTCTTTATGGGTATAATAAATGTCCAAATTATTTTCTTACTTTTGTTTGAGTTTTGGGTAGACTAAAATATATTAATTACAATATACAACAGCAAGTGTTTATGGATGCTAAATATTTGAGCCATTCTTATAGGTAACAGATGTACAGTAAGGATAAGAAAATTTCTTGTTTTTCCAGAGTTCACATTTTATTGAGAGAGATGTATGTACAATAAGAAAATTAAACACACAAAAAAGTCAACATTAAAAGAAATGACACATAAAGCAGTGTAAATGGATAAACAGTGAGGAACCACTTTTTTAATGTGGGTTGTTGAAGATAGGCTTTTTGAAGAAGTCACATGTAGGCAGAAACCAGAGGAAAATAAGGGTGTCATGTCTGTGAATATTTGGAAGAAATGCCTTCTCAGAACAGGGATCAACACATACAGAGTTTCTAACAGAAGAACAAACTAGAGAAGTTGAGAACATAAATAAAATTATTTTGGTTAAAACTGAGTGGGAAAAATAAATTTGGAAAATTACCTATGAGATTAGTAAGCCTGATAAGCATTATATATGATTGTAATTTTATTTTGAGTATTGCAAGAAGTTAATAGACATTTTAACTAAAGAGATAAAATTAAGTGTATTGATTGTTGTTAGATGTATAGATTTTAGGAGACAAAAATAGACTAGCAGAAAAGCTTGTGCAGTAGTTTGGCAGAGCACTGGAACTCGCTAGTTTGGTTTATGTATGATTGTGATGGAGGTGATAAGTCATTTGATTTGAGATAGATTTTGAAGTTAGACTTGAAAGAAGTTACAAATAAATTGGATATGAATATGATAAAAATAAAGAAATAGTGAGAATCCCCAAGGTTTTTAATCTAAGCAATTCAGTGAATAGTATCAAAAACTAAGAAAAAGAATGATTAAAAAATGAACATTTGGTCAGGCGTGATGGCTCATGCCTGTAATCCCAGCAATTTGGGAGACCGAGGCAGGTGGATCATGAGGTCAGGTGATCAAGACCAGCCTGGCCAAGATGGTGAAACTCCGTCTCTACCGAAAATACAAAAAAAAAAAAAAAAAATAGCCAGGTGGAGAGGAGCGCACCTGTAGTCCCAGCTACTTGGGAGGCTGAGGCAGGAGAATCGCTCGCATCAGGGAGGCAGAGGTTGCAGTGAGCCGAGATCGCACCACTGTACTCCAGCCTGATGACAGAATGAGACTCCAGCTCAAAAGTTAAAAAAAAAAAAAAGGGAATATTTGGATGACAGGCAGTGTGCATATGGGGTGGATGAAAATCTAAGCATTCCTTTAGATGTATTTAATTTGAAAAGCTTTTAAAATTTCCAAGTGGAGATGTCAGGTATTCAGGTGAAGATTAAAATCTGGGAGTCACTAGAGTAGAGACACTATTGAAACCATGGAAGTAAACAATATCATCTAGGAAGTGAGTATAAATAGAAAAGACAAAAAGTTCCAAAGAGTATGTCTTTAGCAAAATTTATACTCTAGAGGAGATAGAGAATCCAGCAAAAGAGATTTTAAAAAATGACTAGAGTGATAGTGGTAAAACCGGGATATTTGTTCTGTAAACTCAGCACTGAAAGTATTTCATGAAAACCGGTGAGTGTTTAGTAAGTTCTATAATGGCTAAGAATTAACACTTGACATTTAAAAGTGAGGGTCAGAATAGTCATGATAGAAGTAATGAACAATTAATTGGAGTGAGTGTAGAAAAGTTTGTGTGTAACTATAGAGAGTGATTATAGATTACTTTTTCTAACTACGATGAAGTGTAGCAACAGTGAGAAAAAGGTAGATGATGGAATAAGTGGATTTTTATTTTTTTTGAGATAGCAGATAATCTAGTATGTTTGAGTATTAATGAGAGTTTTAAGCAAATAGTAAATATTGTAATACATAATACAGAACTAATTTTACAATCACTGTTTCTATTGTTTCAAACACAAGAGAATCCAGTTTGCCTGTTAAAGGTTAGACTTTGGCCAGAAACAATGACATGTTATCTTCTGTCCTCTGTATAGAGTTCATGCATACATGCGTCAACATATATGTACACAGATAGATAAAAGTTCAGGAAGTCTTGAAGATTTAGTGGTGGTGAAGATGACAATGATTAAGATGATGATGATGTATGTATATGTATGATGCGTGTATATGATGATGATAAATGTACACAGATAGATAAAAGTTCAAGAAGTCTTGAAGTTTTGGTGGTGGTGAAGATGATGATGATGAAGAAGATGGTGATGATAAATTACTACTCCATTTCTATACTCTCAGTGAAATCAGAAGCTATGTTATTCCTAAGAATGAAATTTTAATGGTGGTGCAGGAGTTAGATATATTTTTAATACGTGACTAAAAGTATGAGAGTAAATATGTTCGTAATTTAAAAAAAGAAATACATATCTATGAAGTTAATTTTTCACAGTCGTGTTTAGCTATTTTTAGACCAAAAGATGTGATCATGGCTAGGGCTTTACCAAGTAAACATATGAAAGGCAATAATAACAACTGAGCTTAGAATGCATGAACTGGAGTGATGACATTTTAATGGCCTTCAGAATCTGCTATGGATAAGGAGGATAAAGAGAGAAGCGAGGCCATGGAGACTGGAAAGTCAACTGATGGATGTCCAGGTAGGGTTAAGGAATTGTTGTAGAAGAGATTATAGTGGCAGAAAGCTGAGTTTCAGAGAATGAGATGATTATAATCCAAGTGTCAGTGGCAATGCAGTTATTGGTATTGACAAGGTATAATTTGGTGTAGGAATAGATGGTTAGGGTGAGGAGGTTAAGGAACTAAGAACCAGGGTTTTAGATAAACTAATTATACAGATGCTGAAGTTACAAAAAGTGATGACAGGAGCATGGGATATTCCGTGACTGAGGTAGAAAAATTTAACTTATTTATGGAGGGAGGCCTAATCTAAGTTTTTAAAATCATTCTAATTTTATTTGCTGTTTTATTCTATTTACTAAATAATTGTTGTTTTCAT
>NW_012109619.1:318465-350155 GCF_000951045.1 Mandrillus leucophaeus | reverse complement strand
TTTTGTTTTTGAGTTAGAGTCTCGCTCTGTTCAGGCTGGAGTGCAGTGGCTCAATGGCACAATCTCGGCTCACTGTAACCTCTGCCTCCCAGATTCAAGCTAATCTCCTGTCTCAGTCTCCCAAGTAGCTGGGATTACAGGCGACCAGAAATGGGATTTTACCATGTTGGCCAGGCTGGTCTCGAACTCCTGACCTCAGGTGATCTGACCACCTCGGCCTCCCAAAGTGATGAGATTACAGGTGTGAGCCACTACACCCAGCCAGAGTCATTCTTAATTTCTTCATTTTCTACCTTTCTAGTCAAGGCCTGATTTGAAATATATCTTAAGTTTGTATAATTCTATCTGGTTTCCTATCATCCTAGGCTAGCTGGGCTCACATAATTTAGACCCTGCATTTTTACAACAGTGTTTAACTAGTCTCTTTTCTTTCTGTCCATTCACCACTCCAAAGTCTAAATGAGCTTCTTAAAATGTAAATTAAATTATGTACTTCTCACACACTTAGGAGTAAACTCAAACTTGTAGCCATGGCTTTAATGCCTTCCATAATCTGACTCTATTTCTGTAAACTTTACTCACAAAATTGTCCCTTGCTCATCAACCTCCCCATAAGTAGAATTTTAGTTAGTTGCTCCAACATATCTGGGTTTGTGCCATTTTAATGCTTATTACATTGTCTTCTTTCTACCTAAAATTATTTACTTTAAGTCAATTTTCCTCATCCTTGAAGTATGCTCTTAAACATCATTCTTTCAGAAAATTCTTCTTAATACCATATTTAAGGATGTCCCCTCATAAATACTAATCACAAACAAAAACAATAATAACATAAAAATCTACAAAGAAGAAAGAAAAGGTTATCTATGGGCCATTATACAAATAAATATTACCAGTGAATATCACTTCTATGTACACTATTTTTACGAGGAGTAAACCACAGAAAATATACATGAACTTAATGAAGATACAGTATTATGCTGTATGGGCATACTATCATCTATCTACATAATACTATATTTTTCAACATGTGTTTTTTTCTTCAAAATATTCAAATATTCATTATTACAGAGATAAGAATTAAAATTCTCAAAAACATATTTAGAATCTAAAATTTAAGAGTACTTTATTTTTTTCAAGAGACATAAACATCTATAGGGAGGTGAAATTTTACCTCTACCCACAGGTTTGTTTGTTTGACTGAACCTGAGAATTAAATTGACATAGATCAACAGGAGAAAAGCATAGACGTTTATTTAATCCAAGTTTTATATAGCATAGGCACATTCATAAAAAAAAAATGAGACCCGAAGTTGTGGACAAAAGTCAAATATTTGTATGTTTAATTAAATGAGTAGTTAATTCCAAAAATGTCATAAGGCAAAGGGGCTTAAACTAAGGTAATCAGGTGGAGAAGTGGCTTGTATGTTCAGCATTAGCCAACCATGTTTGTACAGATTGCCTTCAGCCTCAACTTTCAGTCCTTAATTATGAAAATGATACTTTCCTTCTAGTTTAAGGAGCCATCTTTTATGTGGGAATTTTATCTCTCATGCTTTTAAGAAACAGAGAAGGAAGGTCAGACTGATATTGCACTTGCTGTTTTTCAAATGCCTTTAAATCAAATAGTCTCTATGCAAGAGTAGCACATTTGGGGGAGGCATATCCTTAAATCCTTCAAATCTTTGTTCTCATTTTTAAATTTCCTTTGCAGTTCATAGTATGAGCTATTTTTGAAAGTTGCCATTTTCCAAATCCTCACTATCAATAAATATTAATGCCTAATATAATTAACATTATTGCTTATATTTTGCCCAATTTAAATAAATTTGCAATGTAATTTTTACCCATTGTTAACTTTGCATTTGGAACTAACTGTACATCTGAACATTTTTCTATGACTAATTATTATTTCTATTTCTTTTTCAATTAATTACTTTTATTATCATTCTTCTCCTACTCTTGTGTACTTTGAAGCATACATTATAATAAATCTAAATCTCAAGTTGGGAGGCTCTTAAAAATTATCTTGTATAATAATCTCCAATACCCATTTACCCCAGTAGAAACTAATCATTCGAGCCTTACATAAGCATCCTGAGAGATAGAGAAATATCTGTTTATTTGTTTAATTAAAATTAGATGTTCTTTTTTTTCTTTTTTCTTTTGAGACGGAGTCTCGCTCTTGTAGCCCAGGCTGGAGTGCCCTGGCGCGCGTTCTCGGATCACTTCAAGCTCCTCCTCCGGAGTTCAAACCATTCTCCTGCCTCAGCCTCCTGAGTAGCGGGGACTACAGGCGCCCGCCACCACGCCTGGCTAATTTTTTCTATTTTCAGTAGAGACGGGGTTTCACCGTGTTAGCCAGAATCGTCTCCATCTCCTGATCTTGTGATCCGCCCGCCTCAGCCTCCCAAAGTGTTGGGATTGCAGGCGTGAGCCACCACGCCCGGCCAAAACTAGATGTTCTTATTTCACTGATGGTAGTTTTGCTTTTTAGAATGCTATTCAATAAATCTAAACTCACTTTCATTGGAGAGCACTTTAATTATTTTAAGATATAGTATGGATCTGTATGCATAAGTCTTTCTCCCTATTATACATCATCAACACTTTAAACTATTGTTTATAAAATTTGTAGAGATGTCTCATTATTCTGATTTCTTTTCTACAAATTCAGATTTTAAAATGAATTATTTTATTTCAAAGTGAATTTGAACTGGTAAAAATAAAATACAATTATGAAAGACTTTAGGAATTTTAATGTAATTTGGGCCATTCAAGACATGACATTTATTTGAGGACATTAGCTGTATAAATACATTCATTAGCTGTAAAAGCATCGTGAAAGAAAAATTTTAAATTTTTCCTAGATTGAAGAATCCTGTAATAAAGTGTGAGACAGAAAAGTGGAAAAGCACGTGTATCAAGTACAAATAACATTTTCCCCTGGGTACTTATTTTTGTTTAAGGGTTGGAGTGCATATAATGTTTAATAGCAAGTTAAAATGACATCAGAAACATATATGTTTAAGTTCCTTAAAAGCTTCAAATTAAATTAAAAGTCAATTTATGTTTCTCTAAATCTCATTTTTTCAGGAATAAAATGGAGACAATAAAGGAATTTAGTAAGATTATTGTGAGCATGAGATAACTTACATTGTTTTCAAAAGAGTACACAGTAACTGTTGAGTATTTTTTATGATTGTAATATATTCAATGTAGCCATAATACCAAATATTAAATATTTATGAAATATGATGAAATAAATATTTACTGCTCTATGCTACATGACATAAATGTGCTGAGCACTGAGGCTGCAAGAGTGAGCTAGAGGGACATTGTCTTTTTGAAAATTTTGTTTCAGCAATTTAGCCATTTTCTTATTCTGGAATATTCATTTAGTATATCATCTACGTTTCTTAACTTACTTTTAGTATTTTCAATGTTTATTTTCTCTTTGTGCCTCATTCTGATTCACTCTTCCTTCTTTTATATTTTGATAGACAAATTTAGTCTCTTCATTTACTCTGTTCATTGAACACGCAGTCACATGTCTGTAATCCTCATTAGTTCTTTGCTAATTATTATTTTTTGTGGGTAGAAAGTAGTTGTACATATATATTTATATATTGTATATACTCATTATATATAAATGCTATATGTACATATGAATAATGGGGTACATGAGATATTTTGATACATATACTATGTAATAAGACATCAGTGTAAATGGCTGTCCATCACCGCAAGCATTTGGTCAAGTAATAGATATTATTCATTTTTTCTTTTTTTCTTTGTACCCATTAAGCAACCTCACTTCCCCCACACACACCCTACACATTCCCTACTTCCCTTCACAGACTCTGATAACTAGTATTCTACTCTCTATCTCCATGAGGTCAATTGTTTTAATTTTTAGCTCCCACAAATAAGTGAGAACATGTGGATTTTTTCTTTCTGTGTCTGGTTTATTTCACTTAACATAATGACCACAACTAATTTCATCCCTATTGTTGCAAATGACAGGATCTCATTCTGTTTTTATGGCTGAAGAGTGCTGTATTGTGTATAATTGTGTATATGTACCACATTTTCTTCTTGTCCTTTGCTTCTCTTGTTAGGAAACCATGTCATATTTTTTATTCATTCTTTTCTCATTGAACAGTTAATTCAAATTTAATTTAAATCTCTTTAGATTTCTTCATAAACTCCTCTTTCTATTCCAAAATGATGACACAAGACATTAATTCTAGTTGAATAAGAATACATAAGTGGGAAAGCAATTCATGACGGTGACCCCAATAGGCAGTTACTGTCTAATACTCTGATGTTTCCAAGGCACTGTAACTGTGACCTTAGGTTCAGACTCTCTTGATCGTTTTATTTCTGTATGCCAAGCATCCTTGCATTCTTTCCTTATTCACGAGATCCTTGTGGTTAGACCAGGCAGTGATAAATCTAGGTCCATGCTAAGAATTAACCTGTGCCAAAGAAGTGAAGAGTAGGCTTGTGGCATCCTTAAGATATCATATTTTCTTTCTCAAAATAATCATGGAGACATTGCTATGAGAAATCAGGGCATATGCCAACTTTAATTATTGCACAGCTATATAGGACAGAGGTCCTTCTGTAATCTGTGAGGGTTTAGTATGAGAAATCTGGCTGTATTGTGTAAGCTTGTATTTTATTTACACAGTGTAATTTATTCTGTCTGGATTAAATAGACAGATGCAAAGCAATTATTCTGCTCTCACTTGTTGCTTGTTGGAGAAAATTTCCTCTCTTTATAGAAGGTGGAAAGGTAAGATGTTCATTCTGTGAATTTCTATTGCAGCTATAGTGATCATATAGCCTAGTGGTGATCAAGGAAATATTTTAAAAAGTATTTTGGGGGTTTGGGGAAGACTTGTGGAAATATTTTTTTTCCAGTTTTTTTAAAAAAAAAAACCTAATACATAATAGATGAACATGTTTTCAGGGAAAATATGATAATTTGTTCGGATATTAAACTCTCACCAGATATATGATTTTCAAATATGTCCTCCCATTCTGTAGGTTGCTTTTCACTTCTCAATAGTGTCCTTTGGTGTACAAGTTTTAATTTTGATGATGTCATTTTTCTGTTGTTATTTTGTTGTTGTTGCTCATGCTTTTTGTGTCATATCTAAGGATCCATTTCAAAATCCAAATTCATAAATCCTTACCCATATGTTTGTTTTTTTCTAAGAGTTTTATGGTTTTGGTTGTTATATTTAGGTCATTGATTTGGTTTGATTTTTATATATGGAGTAAGAGGGGGTCCAAATTCCAGTGTTTTGCAGGTGGAAATTCAGTTGTTTTGGCATCGTTTGTTAAAAAACCTATTCTAAAAATGATTAAGTTTTACAATCCATGAACATGGGATGTCCTCTTATTTACTTAGGTCTTTAATTTCCATCAGCAATACTTTGCATTTTTTTGTGCAATGACTTTCATCTCCTTGGTTAAATTTATTTCTCTTTTATTTTTTTAATTCCATTGTGAATGAAATTGCTTTCTTAATTTCTTTTTCAGTTTGTTCATTGGGGATGTATAGAAACATAACTCATTTTTGTTCATTTATCTTGTATTCTGCAATTTTGCTTAATTGATTCATTAATCCCAGTAGTTTTCCTGTAGATTCTTCTCAATTTTGTGTATATATGATTATTCCATCAGTAAATGGAGTTTTCAAAATTTCTTCCACTAAAATTGAACGGTTTTTATTTTATTTTTCTTGCCTAATTGCTCCAGCTAGAACTTTCACTCCTGATATGTCAAATATCAGGGGTGAGAGGGGAAATTTTTGTCATGTTCTTGGTCTTAGGGGAAAAGATTTCAGTTTTTCACCATTGAATATGATAATATCTCTGTATTTTTATAAATGCTATTGATCATGTTGAGGAAATTTATAATTTGGGGGATTTTTAAATAATGAAATGTTGGATTTTAGAAAATGAATTTTCCGAATTGAGATCATATTTCATTCACTTTGATCTATTAATGTAATATTTTAAATTAATTAAATTGGTTGCCTTATTTTGAATCATTCTTCTTTTTTTTTTTTGAGATGGAGTCTTGCTCTGCCACCCAGGCTGGAGTGCAGTGGTGCAGTTTCAGCTCACTACAACCTGTGCCTCCCAGGTTCAAGAGATTCTCCCGCCTCAGCCTCCCAGGTATGAATCACTCTTACATTACTGGGGTAAGTAACACTTGGTCATGGTGTATAATCATTTTCATATCTTGTGGGATTTAATTAGCTAGTATTTTATTGAGATTCTTTTTTCCTCTGTATCTGAAAGGGCGAAAGATCTCTAATTGTCTGTTCTTGTATTGTCTCTATGTATCAGAGTGACGCTTGGCTTCTAGTATGACTTCTAATATTTTTGGAAAAATTTGAAATGGATTGTTGTTAATTTCTCTTTAAATATTTGACAGAATTCACAGGTTTCATCTAACAGTTTTAAATGTCTTGATGACAGAATTGTTGGATAATTGACTCTGCCTCTCCAGCTTAGTCTCCTATCCAGAAGTGTTATTGGAGCACTCAGCAAAGTCCCCAGTGATGAAAAGGTCAGAAAGGAAGTGAGTAGTATGTTCTAAAGTGGCCACACAGTCAGTAAAAGCTTTTACTCCCCTAGTTTTACTAGTTTTACTCCCCTGAACAGAGTCTTTTCACCTGTTTCAGTGCTGGAGGTCTGGAGGACAGATCACTGAAATTAAAGTATTCACAGGGGACATTTCTGCTTGGAGTCTCAGAGGAAAACTATGTCCCATGCTTCTCTTCTAACTTCCATTGGTTGCCAGCGATTTTTAGCATTTCTTTTCTATGTCAACATAGTTCCATTCTCTGCCTCTGTCTTCACGTGGCATTCTCTTTGTGTCTTTTCTTCTCTTCTAAGGATATCGGTCACAATCATGTTGAATTAATCGTCCACCCTACCCTAGTATAAATTTATCTTAAGTAGTTACATCTAAAATGATGTTATATCCCAAACAAAGTTACATTCTAATGTTCCAGGAAGGCCATATACTTTTTAGGGACACTATGCAACATAGCACAATGCTGTAGTGAATGAAAAGTAATAATAAAATATTCAAAATATATAATATATTAGATAGTGCTAATTACTGTTAAAAAATAAAGCAAAGAAGAGAAAGTGAGTATTGTCATCTTGAACAGAGTGGTCAAGCAAGTTACACTTGAAAATGTTAAGGAATGTGTGAGAAGGATGTTGCATGAATATGTATATAACCAACTAATACATCAATTAAGAAATCTGCAAATATTTCTTAAAAATCGAACTATAAATGTCACCTTTTCAGTAGCAAAATCTTAATTAACTAACCATTCTAGACTCAAAACTTTTTGCCACTTGCAACTTAATCAGCCAAATATCTGAAGAGAAAAACAGAAACTGAATGTTAAGCTTACTTCGCATCACTCCTTTACCTCCAATATCTTGGTCGCACTAGACCTAGTTGATTTGACAATCCTCAACTCCAATGTTCATCTCCCGTTTGTCCCCTTTGAATCGTTTAAATAATTCTGACTTCTCTGTCTCCCAGAAACTTTTTTTCTGTTCAGTTTTAAGTTTACAAGGAGGAAAATAACTGCTGATTTCACTGCAAGGAATGGTCTGCTGCAATTTTTTTTGTTTGAAACAGAAGAATTCCTTCTCACTTTCCTGATGTCTATTTTTTCCACATTTTAATATCCCTGAAAGTGGGATGCATCTTAAATCCATGGCATTGAACAATTGCTATTAGCAAAATGTCAGTCACAGCATAATTGTAATTATCTATGCCTGTGTGTGATGTATAAACTTTGTTATAGCTTTTAATATTATCCAGGTTTCAACTGAATTCTGTGCATTGTTGTTATATATTAGCATCTTCGAGTATTTAATTGCTTTTCAACTGTCTTTTATAAGATAACTGTAAGACAGATCCTTGAATGTTCCTTGTCCGACCCAGTTCTTGCAACTTTGGAGCAGAATGTACCAAGAATGTAACTCCCCGAAATAAAGAAGAACCCTCCAGAATAGCTTAAGATTTTTCCTCGTCTCTCCAAGAAGAGGATGTTTTGCAACACTTGAACTCAGGAAACCAAGTTGCCTCCAGGATTTAAAACCCAGAAGAGTGGGATTTTGAGGCTTTTACTTTGGTGCAAATTGGGGCACATGCAGATTGATTTCATCCATTTTGCACAACTCTCCTGAACCAGGGGGAATCAGCTCACCATGGAGTCCAGGTTTCTGTTAATCCCTGCTGCCTATCTGTGAGTAATAAAGTTGCTTTTCTTGACTTTTTGTGCAAGTGTTCTGTCTCACTAGACTAAATCTAAGTAAGCAAGTGGTAGAAGTATGGCTGCTGTGGCAGCTAGGTCTGCAATGAGCTATTGCCAGAGTCAAAAACCCTTGCAGAATTCTGGCAGCTGTGTTTACACAAAGGCTCCTGCTAGACTTAGAAAACCTGGCAGCATCGGCGAGGTATGTAGATTCTTCCTCTGGGATTAGTAACCAGTGCACAATGCTTTACCATGAACAGCAGCATAAGATATTTCTGCTTAACAGTGACGCTCTAAATTGAATTGGATTATTAAGTCATTTTATACTGAAAGATGCTACAAAAGCAGTGGAAGTAACTTGATATTGGTAAAGCAAATAATCATTGCCAGGATAAACGTTGCGATTTCATAATTCCATTTAAGAAGCAACCAAATTCTTAATGGAAGCTAAGGAAGAGGCACACAAACAGATGAAACTTCGATATATTTTGTTATTGAAATATGTGCAAAATATGCCCCATTACACACGGAGCAAAGAAACTCAAGAAAAGAGAATTGGCCAAATTCCACAGAAGAGATGAAAGACATTTTAAAGTAATGAGAAGCTAGTCACATATTGCTCAGGATCATCATTAAGGCATGAATATCAATTTGTCAGAGACTTCCTGTGCATGAAGGAGAAGGTTCATGCCTTTGAGATATACGTGAATCTACTGAGAAAAAGATAAAAAGATGATTTGAGAAATAAGACAGTGCCAGTATTCAGATTTATAGAATAGGGGGTCTGTGTCTTAGAAAAACATTCTAGAAATAATAGATGGAGTGGTCTTTTAAGAAATGCTACATCACCAACAATTTTGATGGCACAAAGAATTATATTATGTGGAAAAAAATGTTATTGATGA
Organism: Mandrillus leucophaeus; assembly: GCF_000951045.1. Classification (NCBI taxonomy): domain Eukaryota; kingdom Metazoa; phylum Chordata; class Mammalia; order Primates; family Cercopithecidae; genus Mandrillus; species Mandrillus leucophaeus. The sequence continues at coordinate 340,942 of NW_012109619.1, read as the reverse complement.
TAATAAGTAGAAAACAATTTAGAAAAGTCAGACTAAAAATGCAAAAAGTTTTTCTTGCTATATGTGCACAATAATTATTGTTTCCTTGTTATATATGCATTATGTTATGTGCATTATATATGCATTGTATTATATTTTATATATGCATATATAACAAGAAAATATATAATTTATGTCTATCTCATATATATATAAAAGGCATGCACCTTCTGCTTAAGGCATAGGATGTCTCTGAGAAATTGGTATTCATGTCTTGGTGATGATCTTCAGCTATCCATGACTAGCCTCTCATTTATAACACAAACAACTCTTTTAAAAAGTATAAAATTAAACAAAATTCTGTTTTGTGAGCCATCCCATTTTTGAAACTTCGTTGTAACAGTTCTAAGAAACTATTCGTATGAATAAGCTCCTTAGAGGTAAGGCTTTTTCTGTTTGGTTTTACTGCTGAGACACAACCTGGTTATAAAGACTTTGTTGTTATAATCATTACATAACTTCCATGTTTTTATTAATGTAATCTTTAAACATTTTCAGAAACACTTATGAGTTATTTCAGATAAAGAAATTTTTTTTTTTGCTTGTACTTTTCTTTGTTAGGTCATATAGTTGAATGATGATCTAAAATTCCAATTAGAGTTTATATGGTTTTTCAATATTAAAGTTTCCTTTCTCTTCTTTCCTCTCCATCCTTCCCATTCTTCCTTCTGTTCCTTCCTTCCTCTCTTCTTTTATTTCTTCCTTTCCCTTTCTTTTTCATTCTCTACTTCTGTCTCAGTTGCTTTCTTTTTAACAAGACTAAAAAAGAGTGAATTTACATTTACAAATATTAATCTTTTTAACATTGTTGCTAAGCTGCAATAACACAAAAACCTTCTTTAATTTTTCCATATCTAGTAAAAAAGCAAGTTAATTTTTCTAATCAAATGGCTATGACCAATAACTTTCTGCATAATAAAAGGCCCAGAACTTGAAATTGAGTAATTTAGTTCACTACTATGTCAATCATATGTAAGCAACATATTGTCAATCCTCTCAAACTTTTTATTAGGAATGAATGTTACTGCCTATTTGTTCATCATTTGAGTATCTCATATGTAATATTTTGAAATTCTTGTATATCATTCTTAGAATCAAAATTTAATTTTTAAGCAGCCCAATATGTAATGTATCAATTTAGTCAACATCATATATCCTTAAAGAAAGTAAAAGTCTTATAAGAAGAATGAATAGATATTTTTAAAAGAAGTGTTAATTAGTGGGAAAATCATCATCTGTTTTAAGTAGATTACACTTCATTTTCCCTCAACAGCATTCAGTATAACTTATCAAATTTCTATTTTTTCATGGCCAACCCATATTTGTACTTAAACAACCAAGTTCATCTTCCAATGTGCCATAATAACTACAGTAGAGACATATGCCAAATATTTAAATCAGCCAAGTGCACACATTTAGCACATTTCTATTTTATCTAGCTAAGCTTTCTACCACTAATTATTAGAAACAAGTGCCTATACATTATGGATGCTTAATTCTTTTTTTTTTTTTTTTGATATTAGTTGCACAGAAACTGCTATGTTAAGATGAATTTTGGACATCTTGACATAAAATGTTCTACCTGATTTTTGTATTACCTTTCATGCCTACAGAGATTTACACTTCTTATTATTGTAGAATACCTGCAGATTACCTTTGAATATCTAACAGTGACGTGTGCTTTTGATACATTACAAATGTGAGATTTAATAGTCTTGGGAAGCTTAAATTGTATTAAACTTTTATTAACTAAGGATTTTCTCTATGTAATTGAATAACTCAAAGATCTGATGGCTAACACGACATAACAAAGATTAAATCTTCATATTAAGTTAAAAGTAACTTTCCTATTTTGAGTGAAAAAAGTAAGTAAAAATAAACTTTCAGTAAACATAATTTAATATTTGTTGTTTGGAATTATATTTACTTATAGCACTCATGACCCAAATAATCCTTTGTAAATATTACTTAGAAGTATTTGTCTTCTTTGAAAGTAGTTTTGTAGTATAAATTCTGATGCACCATGTGTTAGGTCATTCTTGCATTGCTGTCAAGAAATACCTGAGACTGAGTAATTTATAAAGAAAAGAGATTGAATTGGCTCATCATTCTACAAGCTGTGCAGGAAACATGGTGCTGGCATCTGCTTGGCTTCTGGGAAGACCTCAGGGAGCTCTTACTCATGGTTAAAGGTGAAGCGGGAGCAGGCACATCACAAGGCCAGAGTGGGAGCAAGAGGGAAAGTAGGGGGAGGTGCAATGCACTTTTAAACAACCAGATCTTGAGAGAACTCACTCATTCAGGACAGCACCAGGACATAAGGGATCCTCCACATGATCCGATCACCTCCCACCCCGCCTGACCTCCAGCACTGGGGATCACATTTCAACATAAGATTTAGAGGGGACACATATCCTAACTATACCATATCGTAAGAAAAACAAATTCATTTTTATTTTATATCAAGACATTTTTACTTATTCATGAGTAAATAGTATTTTTATATTTTAATGAAACTTGTATTACCATATTTTAAGACTTCCAATTTGGCCGGGCGCGGTGGCTCAAGCCTGTAATCCCAGCACTTTGGGAGGCCGAGACGGGCGGATCACGAGGTCAGGAGATGGAGACCATCCTGGCTAACACGGTGAAACCCCGTCTCTACTAAAGAAAATACATACAAACTAGCCGGGCGAGGTGGCGGGCGCCTGTAGTCCCAGCTACTCAGGAGGCTGAGGCAGGAGAATGGCGTGAACCCGGGAGGCGGAGCTTGCAGTGAGCCGAGATCCTGCCACTGCACTCCAGCCCGGGCGGCATAGCGAAAAAAAAAAAAGACTTCCAATTTTTTAATTGACTTTTAAATAAATAAAGTCACACGCTGCCTTATTATATTCATTGCATTCTCTCAGTGCATTTTATATGACTTAAATTCTAACTTATATATAGGGGCCAATAAAGGCCTTTGCAAAACCTTAAAGTGTTCAATTGGCTGATTAATTTTTGAAGTTTTATATTAAGATGCAGTTTTACCACAAGATAGCAAATTTACTTATGAATTACTAAGTGCCTTTTAGAAATGAGGTTTTTGTTTGTTTGTTTGTTTGTTTTTTTGGTACTCAGTTTGAGCCAGGAATTACATATATCCATGCATATTGAGCACGTATAAAATGAAATAATAACATTAATACTACTCCTGTAACATTTTTTAATGGATTAAATTCTTTAAATATGAGATGAGCACTTCCCTTACTTTTTCCCCTTACCCTTTTAATCTTCATATTTTCTTTTTCTTATCTTTTGTTTTTAATCTCTTAACATTTATTAATTAACCAGTATTAACACAGGCATTGATGTCAGTCATATCTGAGCTTCCACGTTTTCTCCACCAGCATTTACCTGTGTAACCTGGAAAAGTAATGCTGCGCCTATGCAATAAAAAATTATTTAAAATAGAAATAATTATAGATTCTAACTCAAGTGGCTAGGAGGAATATTGTAAAAATGTATACAAAATATATTTTACACACATATATAACATTAATGTATTAACATATATTGAATGCATTATGTATTAAAATTAACGTCAGAAAGCATCATCTTGTGTGTGATAAATAGGTCTTTCATACAACTTATCAAATATTGATGATAGTGTTGAGGTGGGTAATCATTTTACAGACTCTTCCATGAGACAATAACTTGATATATACTACCCAGTTCAATCTTAATGTCACCCTTTAAAGGTATTTCTTACGACTATTTCATAGGAGAAGCTTAGAGAGGTAAATTGACAATCTCATGTCACACAGCTACAACATAATAAAGCTAAGTTTTAAATCTATACTGTATTAAAAGTACCATGCTATTTCCAAATGGTGAGACATTTTCCATTAATTTAAATTAAATAGCAGTATTATAAAGAAGAAAAATATTACACACACACAGATATTCACATGCCTATAGGATATCAGATGTGATGGGGTACTGTTCACATACCTCATTTAAGTGTTATGGAATAACAAAAAGACAGTTAATGTTTATACGTATATAGTTTCTGCATTTTCCAAAGCATAATCGTATTGTTATCCACAGGGAGGAGCAGGTAGCTGTTGCTATACTGGGATGATTTGATAGTCATGGGAGCAGTACCTTCCAAAGAAACTCTTTTTTACTTGTGGTTTGGCACTGGAGGCAAACTCATGGAAGGGAGATCCACACAAAGGGCACAGTACTTTCTAAATGGGATAGTGTAAATGTAAGCAGGAAGGGAATTGAGGCTGAGGAAATTGGAAGGATCAAACCAGAGACAGTGTGGTCTCTGGCAGACAAGCACAAACTGGTATCTGATATCAGTGATGGGCATCCAGGACTATTTTAAAATCAGAAATCCATAAGACATTTGGAATTGAGGAAAGTCTCTCAGATACTAGTAGGGATTTTACTACATGGTGGAGAACATAGTATTTTTGAAGGAGAATAGCAAGAATTGTGGACGTACTGAAAATAAATCACTGGAACAATTCACTGGTATAGAGAATTAACACAAAAAGGCCAATGAGACCTGTATGACACCAGCAGAATGGGAGCATAAGATTGACATGCAAGTTGAGTAGATACAGTGTTAGTTAAAAGTCCTTGATTTATGCTTTCTTGAGCTAATGTTCGGCCTGGGATCTGGGTGAGATAGATGCTATTTATAGCCAGCCTCATTCTTCTATGAGAAAAATAAAAGGGTCCCATTTTCTTCCGTACACAGGCTGTAAGTACTGAGCCTCAGACAGGTTACTTATCAAAAATAATTCCACCACCAATTAGTACCCCAGTAATCTGTGAGAGTTTTTAAAGCTTTGGCCTCTTATGTGTTCAGGAGGAAAAATCTTTCAGGCTGTTCTGGAGCTTTCCCATTTTCCCTGCATTTGATGCTTTTGTTGTCAGCCAACAATAGCCTGAGTCACAGCAAATTCTCTCTGCCACTTCTGTTCTCCCCTCTGAACCCAGAGGAGCTCTCCGTTCTCTTCTGCAGTCCTCAATACAATCATGAATTGTCTCCTAATTCTCCAAAGCACAAGCTGATCTGTGGATGTAACTTTTAATGAGGATATTCTTACAGTCCAGTGAATAATATAATGAAGAGTGTTCATTCCCCACCTCTTGCATACATAAGAATCATCTGGAGAGCTTATTATAGCAAAGATTCCTAGGACCCACTCTAAACAATTTTGATTTGATAGGGCTGGGTTGACTCCCAAATATTACATTTCTAATAAGCTCTCATATTTTCTTTTTCTTATCTTTTGTTTTTAATCTCTTAACATTTATTAATTAACCAGTATTAACACAGGCATTGATGTCAGTCATATCTGAGCTTCCACGTTTTCTCCACCAGCATTTACCTGTGTAACCTGGAAAAGTAATGCTGCGCCTATGCAATAAAAAATTATTTAAAATAGAAATAATTATAGATTCTAACTCAAGTGGCTAGGAGGAATATTGTAAAAATGTATACAAAATATATTTTACACACATATATAACATTAATGTATTAACATATATTGAATGCATTATGTATTAAAATTAACGTCAGAAAGCATCATCTTGTGTGTGATAAATAGGTCTTTCATACAACTTATCAAATATTGATGATAGTGTTGAGGTGGGTAATCATTTTACAGACTCTTCCATGAGACAATAACTTGATATATACTACCCAGTTCAATCTTAATGTCACCCTTTAAAGGTATTTCTTACGACTATTTCATAGGAGAAGCTTAGAGAGGTAAATTGACAATCTCATGTCACACAGCTACAACATAATAAAGCTAAGTTTTAAATCTATACTGTATTAAAAGTACCATGCTATTTCCAAATGGTGAGACATTTTCCATTAATTTAAATTAAATAGCAGTATTATAAAGAAGAAAAATATTACACACACACAGATATTCACATGCCTATAGGATATCAGATGTGATGGGGTACTGTTCACATACCTCATTTAAGTGTTATGGAATAACAAAAAGACAGTTAATGTTTATACGTATATAGTTTCTGCATTTTCCAAAGCATAATCGTATTGTTATCCACAGGGAGGAGCAGGTAGCTGTTGCTATACTGGGATGATTTGATAGTCATGGGAGCAGTACCTTCCAAAGAAACTCTTTTTTACTTGTGGTTTGGCACTGGAGGCAAACTCATGGAAGGGAGATCCACACAAAGGGCACAGTACTTTCTAAATGGGATAGTGTAAATGTAAGCAGGAAGGGAATTGAGGCTGAGGAAATTGGAAGGATCAAACCAGAGACAGTGTGGTCTCTGGCAGACAAGCACAAACTGGTATCTGATATCAGTGATGGGCATCCAGGACTATTTTAAAATCAGAAATCCATAAGACATTTGGAATTGAGGAAAGTCTCTCAGATACTAGTAGGGATTTTACTACATGGTGGAGAACATAGTATTTTTGAAGGAGAATAGCAAGAATTGTGGACGTACTGAAAATAAATCACTGGAACAATTCACTGGTATAGAGAATTAACACAAAAAGGCCAATGAGACCTGTATGACACCAGCAGAATGGGAGCATAAGATTGACATGCAAGTTGAGTAGATACAGTGTTAGTTAAAAGTCCTTGATTTATGCTTTCTTGAGCTAATGTTCGGCCTGGGATCTGGGTGAGATAGATGCTATTTATAGCCAGCCTCATTCTTCTATGAGAAAAATAAAAGGGTCCCATTTTCTTCCGTACACAGGCTGTAAGTACTGAGCCTCAGACAGGTTACTTATCAAAAATAATTCCACCACCAATTAGTACCCCAGTAATCTGTGAGAGTTTTTAAAACTTTGGCCTCTTATGTGTTCAGGAGGAAAAATCTTTCAGGCTGTTCTGGAGCTTTCCCATTTTCCCTGCATTTGATGCCTTTGTTGTCAGCCAACAATAGCCTGAGTCACAGCAAATTCTCTCTGCCACTTCTGTTCTCCCCTCTGAACCCAGAGGAGCTCTCCATTCTCTTCTGCAGTCCTCAATACAATCATGAATTGTCTCCTAATTCTCCAAAGCACAAGCTGATCTGTGGATGTAACTTTTAATGAGGATATTCTTACAGTCCAGTGAATAATATAATGAAGAGTGTTCATTCCCCACCTCTTGCATACATAAGAATCATCTGGAGAGCTTATTATAGCAAAGATTCCTAGGACCCACTCTAAACAATTTTGATTTGATAGGGCTGGGTTGACTCCCAAATATTACATTTCTAATAAGCTCCAGATGATGCTTGTAGTCCACAGACTTTACTCGATGTAGTAAGGATAGAGAAAACTACAGTCTAAGCTAAGCCATAACTATCTTTTTCCCTCACTTTAATCTACCCTTAAATTGGACAGGACCTGATGAGATCTCACTTCTAAATAACCAGTTTTCTCTCTTATTGGTGATGCTAGAAAAAAATAGACAAATATGTTGTCCTGAGAGTCCTCTTTCTACTTCATGCAAAGACTCTATCCCCAGTGCTTCATGTATTGCCCCAAGATTATCATTTCCTAAAGATTAATTCTAGTAGAATGTTTAATTTCCTTTAGGGAAACTCCTTCCTCTAAAGGATGTGGTCTATTACTGTAGTTGAATAAGACAGACACAGATATTTTTGTCATTGATATAATTTTATTTCATTTATTTGAGTAAATACTTGTATAAGACTTACCATGTGCTTTTATGCATTATAAAAAGATTAATTCATTGAATCTTCATAAATGTCTTACAAAGTAGATAATGCTATTAACCTTCTTTTCAAATGTGGAAGATAAAATGCAAAAGAGAGATTATAACTCCCAACCTCCTATAATTAATAAAAAGTAATGTGGTCTGGTTCTAGATCCCATAGTTTTAGCTACCACCTTATATTCTGTTTCCATTTTGCACTGCAGCTACTCAAAATCTGTATTATTTTTTTTCCAAGCTTATGTTATTGTGTTAGAAGGTAAGCGAAACATTCGTGTAGAATTTAGAATGGCAATGACATGAGAATCAGAGGACAAATTGGCAAAACAAGAGGCAAGGCAGCAAGTGGAAGTCATATCTCTGGCAATGTTAATGCTGAGCTTTTCTTTGAAGGGGTCGTTGTGACACAAGGTATAAAAAGAAAGATGGATCTCAGCTTCGGCCACACGAATGCATGTAAGTAAGGCCAGAGAATGAAGTGTAAACTGCTTCTGGAAAATGTAGGGATTACCTTGGGGTAGGGGAGGATGGCCGTGAAGTCACAATAGGAGGAACCAGGGCCACAGAGTCTGACCCAAGGCTATGTGGACAGCAGTAGTGGCCAACAAATTCCATCTTGGATTTCTAAATGAACATCCCCAAGAGAAGTCTGGATATGAAACTGCAGGTCCTAAAAGGGCAAAAGAAAAAGGGGAAACCAAGGAATACAGTTAAAGTGACTGGAAAGTGAAGGCAGAAAAGGAGCACGAATGGCCTTGGGTGAAAAAGAAGAATTTCCTGAACTTCTGTTTAGTCATCCCATACATTATGTGTGGCCTGTAGTTTGGGGTATTACGAATTTGTTTTGTTGTCTTTAGTGTGTGGAAGAATGGAAGAAGAGAGTAAGATCGTTAACCTATTACAGAAAAACAGAGGGATGCTGACCCTTCCCTCTCCACTACCTCTGTATCTCCAGTGTGTTTGTATTTCCCATCTATGGACTGAATGCTGTACTTTCAGACCTACTGCCTTTGCTTTCTAAATCTGGGCCATAAAATGCCTGACTGGATTTTATCTCCAGACTTCATCCTCAACCACCGTCGTATGGCCCCACTTGAACAGATGTTGGATTTATTCTGAGACTAATCTTGACTCAGTAAGTCCCCTTTTCTTAACTTTCTCTTGCCATTCATGGAAAAGATTTCTAATACATATTTTTAAGGAAGACAAGAAAAGCACACGGACAGTAGATTCAGGACAACTCAAACACCAAAGACTTGAAACACAGGAAGCTCTATTCAGCTCTTGCCCCTCCAGGACAACCTTGAGAAACAAGGACTATTGAACAGATGGAGTGTGATAAGTAACGATTAAGATGGAAATTTCTTTACATAGAAATTCCCTCCCTCATTCCCCAATTCCTAATATTATATGTCTACCAAATTGTTCTACCCTTATTGCATACTACATTTATTATATCGATGGCCATTCATTAACATTTTTATATAATTTTACTGCATTGTACATAGGTTTTGTCATGAAGAAGACCTGGTTTCAAATACTGGGTCCATCGCTTCTTTGCTTGTCTCTTTTCCATCTTCAATTTACTCACTTATAAAATGGGATGTGGTGAATCTTACTTAGATCATTGTGGATTTTTAAGGGTGGTATGCATGATGCCATTTATTAAAGGGACAGACATAGAATGAGATATCATTGGCCAAATACCTGTGACTTTTCTTCTCTGATTTGTGAATGTGATGTGAAGAGTTATGATGGCTGTCTGGTGATATATGGTGTCATATCTAAGGACAATAACCAAGGATGTCAGTACTGACAGATAAGAGACAGCCTAGATATTGATGATGATATATTTGAATTTTTGAACAAATCCCAGGCCAACCTATCTTAAAAGTTATAATATAACCAAAAGGAATTCTTATGATGCTGTAGCTACCACTAGTTGGGTTTTCTGAATGTAGTCCAGATTCCTTATCTGATAAGGTTGAAAATAGAACTTGTTACTTCACAAGGCATTAAACAAATGTGAACATGCGGTGAAAAACAGAGAGTACAGGCAGTGACTGTGGAATTATTTTTATCAGTAGTATAACTCATGTCGTGAATACTTACCTAACTCAGAGACTAGTCAGCAGTGACTTTAGGCATTTAATGAGTAAGAGACTTATGACAGTGAATCAGAAGCTTAAACAACCATGAGAAGTGTTGAGGGTGAAGTGACAAGGAAAATCTCACCTGGATTTCAGAAAATCAAAAAAAGGGATCAAATCAAATTGTATTCTTCACTTATTTATGCCAATATTTTTTCTTAGAAAACAGATGTTATTAACTTTATTAGCAAGATCAATCACCCAGCTAGTAGATTAATCTCTTTCATCGTCTATTTCAATATTATGAGGATTCCCAAATGACAAATAGCAATTTTAAATTCCAGTTCAGAGGGACTATTATTGTGACTACTCAATAAAATATTCAATATATGGTTTTATGGACTATTTGTCCAAATTGATATGTTTAAATACTTACCATTGATGTGATGATATTGGGAGATGGGACCTTCGGAGGTAACATTGGGTTATGAGGGTGACGTCTTCATCAGTGGAATCTGTGCCATCATAAAAGAGACCAGAGAGCACGCTCTAGCCTCTCTCCACTGTGTGAGGTAACAACGAGCAGTCAGTAGTCTACAGCTCGACGGATGGCGTTCACTCAAACCAGATAGCACTGGCACCTTTATCTCAGATTTGCAGAATATAGAATTGTGAGAAATAAATTTCTGTTGCTTACAAGCCACCTAGTCCATGGTACTTTTTTTATAGCAGGCCAAGACAATTAAGACATACAGAAACTAAAATTGTAAACCAGTAAAGCCCAAGCTATAAGAAAAGCAACAATTTTAGCCTCATAATGGAAAGGAGCTACTCCTGTTTCCACCCCTTGAGTCTTTTACCTGTGTGTTCTGGCTATGGGAGAAGCAGTACACATATTGGACACAGGCTCTGAGCAGACAAAACATCAGCCCCATAGTAAGCCAGCATCATTTCTCATGGGACCGTGAGAATATCGTGAGAGATTGCCAGGGAGTTGAGGCTGCTTAAATATTGTATGAGGGGCTACACTGACTTGTTTCAGCAAGGAAACTACTAATTGACTAACTTTATTATCATTTTACACTCCATAATTCATCTGTCATACAAATGAGCAAAATTCATGAGTCAAATGAGGGCATAATATAAATCCTAACACCTGCATGTCTTATTTTTATTTTTATTGTAAAATATAACACAAATACTACATATAGAAAAATACACCCATATAATCAAGATTCAGGCCAAAATGGAGCATTTGTCGCATGTAGCACCTTATATATTTTCTATGTGGACCCCTTCCGCCACCAAAGGTAACCAACATTCCGACTTTTACGGAAATAAATTGTTTGTTTGTATTTATAATTTTATCTCTCAGAAATGTGTCTCTAAAAATTACACTTCAGGTTTTTATTCTAACATTTTAAATTTTACTAATACAGCCTCTTGACTACTGTTTGCATGAGATGTATATTTGCACTTTTTATTTTTAATGGGTATGTATCCTTATTTTTTAGATGTGCGTGTTGTTGGAAATGTAGTCCCAACCTGAAAATGTCATTTTCAGAGTATTTAAAGCATCTTTAAAATCACTGATGTACAAGCATCCATCACTATGTGAATGCACTACTTATTTTAGATAATAAATGATGAGAGTTAACATCATAATGATGCAGATAACAAAAGATATCTCAAAAATTTATCTAAATGTAGGAGGATCCTAAGGTTTCATAGCAAGACTGAGTTTCAAAGATTCAAATGGGGCTCAGATTTACTTGGTTTGAACTTACTTTTTAAATAACAGGTCTTCCTGTCTTAACAGTTTTATGTTTCTTTCTATCTTCTTAGCACTTTGCTTCGGATTAATTTGGTTTGTTTGTCTTTTTAAAGCTAATTAAGATATTAGCTGTAGCTTTTTAATTAATGAAGTTTATTAGGTTGATGGTTTTTTTTTTTTCTATTCTTAGATTTCTAAGAATATGTGTTTTTAGGCTGAGTGCGGTGGCTCACGCCAGTAATCCCAGCAGTTTGGAAAGCCAAGTAGAGCAGAACACCTGAGGTCAGGAGTTCAAGACCAGCCTGGCCAACATGGCAAAACTGCAACTCCACTAAAAATACAAAAATTAGCCGGGTATGGTGGCAGGCACCTGTAATCCCAGCTACTCGGGAGACAGAGGTTGCAGGGAGCTGAGATTGCGTCACTGCACTCCAGCTTGGGTGACAGAGCGAGACTCCCTCTCAAAAACAAAACAAAACAAACAAAAAAACGAAAAACAGAAGAGTATGTGCTTTTGTCTTTTAAAAACATGAATGAGTACTGAATTTTTAAAATAAATTTTCTTTTTGACATAATCATATGGCTTGTTTTTTATTTTCCCAGTGATAAATTACGTTGATTGATTTTCAAATGTTTAAAACATTTGCATTCCAGGGTTAAACCCTACTTAATAAAGTTTCATTATCTTCCTTAAAGTTTTTTGTTTGTTTAGAGACAGTGTCTTGTTCACTTGCCTATGCTGGGGTGCAGTAGCATGATCATAGCACATTGCAACCTCAAACTCCTGGACTCAAGCAATTTCTCTGCTTTAGCCTCCCGAGTAGCTGGGACTACAGGTGTGTGCCACCATGCCTGAATTATTATTATTATTATTATTATTATTATTGTTATTTTTGAGACACTTTCGCCGTTGTTTCCCAGGCTGGAGTGCAATGGTGTGATCTCGGCTCACTGCAACCTCCACCTCCTGGGCTCAAGCAATTCTCGGGTCTCAGCCTTCCGAGTAGCTGGGATTACAAGTGTGCGCCACCATGCCCGGTTAATTTTTTGTCTTTTTAGTAGAAATGGAGTTTCACCATGTAGGTCAGGCTGGTCTCGAACTCCTGACCTTGTGATCCACCTGCCTCGGCCTCCCAAAGTGCTGGGATTACAGGCGTGAGCCACTGCACTGGGCCTTTCTAATTTGTTATAGAGATGAGGTCTCCTTATATTACTCAGGCTGATTTTGAATTCCTGGCCTCAAGAGATCCTCCCACTTCGGCCTCCTGCAGTGCTGTGATTACAGGCATGACCCACCATGCCTGCCTGTCATTATCTTTTCCATATATAGCTAGAATCAATGCACTATATTTTGTCATTTTTATGTGGTTTTATTTCAGAATTATATTGGCATAATGACTTTAGCAATATTCCTTCTTTCATCTATATTTTCTGAAAAAAAATTATATATAATATTTATTTCTTCAATACTCAATAGAATTCATCAGTGAAGTAACTTCTCACAGAATTTATTTCTCATGCTTAATTTGATTTCTTCAATCAATATAAGGTTATTCAGATTTTCTAATTTTTCATGGTATCAGTTTGGTTAAATTGTTTTTTTTTTTTTCCTTGCTTCTTCCTTAGTCTAGCAGAAAGTTTACCAATTTAATTGCTCTTTTTGAAAACTAACTTTTGATTACTTTTTATTATTTCAGTCGTTTGCCTGCTTTCTAGTTCATTAATTTCTGCTCTGATCATTATTACTGCCTTGCTTCTACTGAATTTTGCATAATATGCTTATCATTTTCTTGCTCCTTAAAAATACCTACGTCGTTATTTTTAAACATTTCTTCTTTTCAAATATAAGCATAGAAAGCTATACATTTATTTAAGCATATCTTTAGCTACATCCTACAGATTTTGATAGGTTTGCTTTTTATAGGTTTTGCTTTTATCTGTTTATTTTCTAATTTTCTTTGCAATTTTCTCCTGAGTCCATAGGTTATTTAGGATTTTATTGTCTAATTTCTAATTATTTGAGGATTTTTGAGATATCATTTTATTTAAAAAATTAAATACAATTTCAAAGTCATCAGGGTATATACTTTTTGTATTTTCAAGCTTTGAGATACATTGGGCTTTGTGATCCATCACATGGTCTATCTAGTGTAATTGAACCTTATCATGGTCTACTTGAATACTATATGCATTTTGTCATTGTTGCATGTGTCATTTTTTAAATGTCAAGTAGATCAAGTGGGATGATAGCACTATCTTTGTCTTTTATATCTTACTGATTTTCTCTCTACTTGTTCTATTAACTGTTGAGAGGAGAAATCTCCAACTTAATTGTGAATTTATCTAGAGCTTTTTATTTTTTTCTGTTTTTGCTTCATGTATTTTTGAAACTACCTCCATGATTATGTCATATTATTTGTTTGTATTACTACTATTTTTTATAGTTTTAATGATTTCTATAGTTCAGTAAACAGAATACTGGCCACTCAGAGATGGCCATACCCTAATTCCCAGAACTTAAGAACGTGTTAATTTACATGACAGTAGAGATTTCCCAGATGATATTAAAGTCAACAATGAAGAGATAGGGAGATTATTCTGAATTATCCAACTAGGCCCAATCTAATTACAGGAGTCCTTAATGTAGGAGAAATTTTCCTACGAGGATCAGAAAGAAAGCTGCAACAAGGAAAGAGGAATCAGAGGGAGGCAGTCTGAGAAGGGCCCCGCTCACTTTTGCTGGCCCTGACTATGCAGGAAAGAAGTCCTGAGCCAAGAGACGGGGGATGGCCCTCTGATGACAGCCAGCAAAAAAAATGGGGTCCTTCATTCTGTAACCACAAGTAACTAAATTCTGCCAACAACCTAAGTAAGCAGGAGTGGATTCTTCTTTAGACCTCTGGAAAGAAACACAGTCTAACTGACAAATTGATCTTAGTTTATAACACCACGTAAGACTGCTGTCTTACAGAAATGTCCAGTCATATTAGGTGTGCTGTTTAAAGCCCTTAAGTTTGTAATTTGCTATGGGAACAACAGAAAACTAACACATCTAGAATTTACAACATGCATCTTAAATCTAATCACAGTTTACTTTCAAATGATATTACTACACTTTACAAGTAAAACAATACCCTTCATATCTTCCCCAAATTCATGTCCACCAGGAACCTCAAAATATAACCTTACTATAAAATAGTCTTTGCAGATGTTCCTAATTAAGGATCTCCAGATGAAATTATCTTGAATTAGGATGGGCCCTAAATCCAACCACTGGCATCCATTTAAAAAGAAGAGAAGACATAGAGAAGAATACCATGTGGAGATAGAAGCAGAAATGGAAATTATTATGTAAGGCAACAATCCAAGGCATATTAAGGATTGCTGGGAGTACCTGTAGCTAGGAAGAGACACTGAGGGTTTTCACCTAGAGCTTGGCTCTGACATCACCTTGACTTTGGACTTCTAATCCCCATAACTGTGAGAAAGTGTGTGTAGTTTTAAGTCACCAAGTTTTTGGTACTTAGTTATGGCAACCCTAGAAGACTAATATAATCTGCTAGTTCAATAAGACATATGACATTGATTACATGTGGATCACAGTTGAATCGCCCAACTAAGCCAAATTAAATTTTTGATCAAAACCTGTGAGCAAAATATAATAGTTTTTTTGAATCCCTAAGTTTTGGGAGAGTTTGTTTTGCAGCAATAGATGAGTTCTAAATGAGTTGTTTCTAAACCAATCACATCTCAATAGATAAGATGGAAACCTCATAGCAATCTAAGTGGATGAAAATGGAAATTAGTTGCTTCCATACATACCAATAGCATAAAACATGTGGAACTGATTTTGGGATGAAACAGCAGGCAGAATTTGGAAGAACCTTAAGGATACAGTTGGTAAGGACTTGAATGGCAGTGAGGAAAATGTTATTGAAAGTTGGAGAAAGAAGATGCTTGCAATAATGGAA
The DNA here is from genome assembly GCF_000951045.1 of Mandrillus leucophaeus. Lineage (NCBI taxonomy): Eukaryota > Metazoa > Chordata > Mammalia > Primates > Cercopithecidae > Mandrillus > Mandrillus leucophaeus. The sequence continues at coordinate 325,353 of NW_012109619.1, read as the reverse complement.
TATTTTCTTAGAATCTAGACCGGTTACCTAATTAACTCAGGGGAAAATGTTGAATATGGGCAGGCAGTTGAAAATACCTACTGTATTCTTCTCAATGACTAAGATAGAAAAAGAGAAATGGATATGAATCTAATCAGGAAATGTTTAGTTTTTAAGCAGAATTTACTAGAAATATAGAGAGTCTAAGACAGTCTTGTGAGAGAACAAAAAGTTCTCAAATAAAGTAATAGCATCAGGCAAATGTCAAATGCAGAGCATAAAGATACAGTTTAAAGGTAAACAAGTCAAGGATGGAACATAATGCTTTGTGTTTAGAGAATAGTAAGACTTAAGGTGGTGTCCAGCAGACTGTCTCACGTGCACAAGCTTTCTAAGGATCATAATTGTGAAAGAGCAGCTCTGTTAATTAACAAACCTAAAAATCTTAAAGGAGTCACGTCATCATAGATTTCAGTGGTCCTAAGGTATAGAAGTGACTGTTTGAATCACTTTGTGTGTTTAATTTTGTTTAGAGGAGTGTTATTTCTAGTTTACTTTTCTATATACAGATTACCTAAAATAAGTGCATGCACGTGTGTGTTTGTGTAAACACAAATGTTTGTGTGCATGTATATAGGCACATGCTCTTATTTATCAAAAAAGACAACCTGAATTTAATGTTCAAATTTAGAACATTTATAGGTATATATTTAGATATTGATTTTTTTTTTCTAAAGGGAATTGGGTGATAATTTGTTAATATTTTGCCATGGCTTGTCGTTGTGCTAGCACTACGAGAATATTATTTTCTGATTAATAGATGATTACCACTTTCATATCTAACCCTACAAGACAACTAGTCTAAATTTTTTAAATATCTGTTTCCTGGAAAATACCTTGTTTGAAAATTGTATCAATGAAGATTCTAAACATAGTTTTTTATTTATTTTTTAAATAAACAGTTTAAATATTTAAGGATATATTATAGCAGTTTTCAAACATTTGGTCTCTTAAATTTATTACAGCCTTAAAAAATAGGGCTGAAGATTTTAAAGAACCTTAATGCTATGAGTTATTCCTACCTATATTTACTGTTAAAAAAACCTGAAAAATTTTAAAACATTTTATTCACTTATAAATAACAAAAATAAATCCATTACATGTCAACATGAAAATGTATTTTTAAGAACAATAACTGCATTTTCCAAAACCAAAACATAAATTAATGTGGAGTGGTACTGCTCAATATTTTTGCAGATCATTTTAATGTCTAGACAAAAGGCATCTAGCTTGTCATATTTCTTCTGCATTCAATATGTTATTAATATTTTAATAACATTAATAACATGCTAATTAAATGTTAATTAAAATTAATATTTTAATATTAATAGCAATATGTTGTTAATATTTTTGTTGAAGTATATCAAGCAAATTTGGTTTAACAAAAATATCTAGTTGAAAAAGGTTGAAGCGTTATAATAATTTTCAGATAATTATGAATATTCTTTTTTGGTACTACACCAAAACAGGACAGGTGGTAGTTTCTTAAAAGTTTGGCTGTAATGTGGAATCTAAGAACATAACAATGAACTTTTTGTGTCATTTTGCATTAAAATTCATTGACTTATCTTGAACTTTGAAAGAATATTTTCTCTATACATGCTTATGTATCTTAATGCATTGGTCATTTGAAACATGTTGGTTCACTGAGTTACAAATATGTTCTAGAGGTTGATACACTTCATTATTTGATATAAAAATATCATTGCCAATCTAAATAGAAGAATCTTAAATATTGCAAGTCTGTCAAGGTTTGGTGGTCAATACCAGCTGTATAAAATTATAATTTTTCCTAGAAGATTGGATTTTATCAATGGTCATGCATACTATCATTGTTCTTGAAATGGCTGGCTTACATAGTTCATTTGCAGAAAACTGTGTAACACCCAAATCAATCTGAAGAGCCAGTTTGTTTGTCAGTCATTCCTTTAAATGAAATTGGTATTCTGTGAATAAAAGCAACTATTTCAGTTTACGAGCCAGTCACGAAAAATGTTCTTCCTTAGAATAACCATTGCAATTTTATAAGTATTTTCGTTTTTGTCACAAAGAATTTTTTTAAAGCGTTCCAGAATAGAGATATAATACAATTAATATTTTCACTGCTTTTTCAAGTAAAATTAACTCTCTACACTCCCCACCCCAGTGAGTTCATGGTAGTGCAGAATATAATAACTACTAATTCAAGTTGGAAAGACTACCTTCATTAATGTCAAAATATAAGCAATTTTATCCACACTGATTTCATAACAGTGCACTGTCAACGCAGTAGAAAAAAAAAAAAGGGTAATATTGTCTTACCGTTTGTACGAAAATGATCTTGACCTTGTGAACTTCCTGAAAGTGTCTCAAGGGGCTCCAGAATTGCTGAAACAATGTTATGAAGCCCAATGATGCACTGATTATTTTGTGTATATGTATTTCAAATGCATTCTGCATATGTGCACTTTTTAATTTCAAAGTTTTCCTTGATGATTTATTTGTGGCTTAATGTCTCACAAAGGCAATAATTCTGAATGTCATTACCATTATCTGTCCTGAATACGACTACCATAGATCACTTAATTTATTCATCCCAATTATTTCTAATCCGTAAAAACTAAATTGCTTACGCTTAATTTGAAGGTGTTATTTATTATTGCAGAAGAGTGAATTGCTGTTATTTTAAAACAGTAACTTAGAATTTAGAGAAGCAAGACTGAATGTTTCAAGTGTTCCTGCCTGAAATAAAAATTAATTTACTCTCTTTACTGTATTAAGTCCATAACTCTCTTCTATATCAAAATTATGTTTATATTTAATTATATATTATTCTTGCTGTATTTACTCAGATAAAGGGCAAAACAGTGGAAAACATTTTGATACTATTTTTAACAAAATGCTTATCAAAATTAAATCCCTAGGTGTATATTTCTCTAACATTTGTCTGTGAAGATATGTTACTGGTTTTTTATTTGGTTTCTTATTAGTGTCTCTGCTCTTCATAAGGATCTGGTTCAACTGAAAAAACATATGAGAAGAACTTCAGGAGAGATTTATTATACTATTTTATTCATCTTGATCACAGGTTATTTCTGCAGAAGATGGTTATCTTCCCATTTCCCCCTAGGGAAATAAACCATTCAAATGTTAATGGGAAATACACTGTAATTTTTGTTATATGATGGTTTTGTTTTCATAGTTTATTTATTTATTTAATAAATGAATGTTATTCTATCATTCAATTATTTTTCAAATCTATTTATAGAAATTCACATTCTGGGACTTCAAAATTTAAAAATTGGTTTCCAGAAAACATTTAGAATAAACTTTTTGATCTTTCACTTTAATAATCATATGCTTGATAAACATTACTACTAATAATATTTGATATAGTATAAAAGAAACATGTTCCTTAAATCTTTGTTCATAAATTTTAAATTACTTATATCTGTATTCTAAGGCACAGCAAAGTGATTCAAAAAAACTTCATTTTATGACTAAATTTTCATCCATACTCTTCTCATATCTAAGGCTAATAATAAATTATTAAGAAATAATTAATTATGTTTTGCTCTGAATTGTTCAGATACCAGCATATGTGAGAAATATTCTTCTATCTCAAGTCCCACCCAGGTATATCAGGAAGCCAAATCACAAGGCCAGAACTTTTAAAGTAACTTTTTAAAGGAATGTGTGTACTAGGTAGGGAGGCCCTAACGATATCTTCTTTAGCTCCTTTCATTATATGTTGGCAGGGGAAGACTAAGGCAAAGATTTACATGTTTGCATTTAATCTAGAAGGAAGCACTTTGTCATCTCCTCAAGGAAACCTACTGTATTCTTCTTAACTTTTTGTTTGTCTTGGTTCTACTGTAGCACTGACTTCTACATTGCTTTATGTGTACATTTCAACAAGTATTCTTAAATGTATAAAGTTGTCCATTATCACAATCCAGTTTTAGTACATTCACGTCACCTTTCAAAAATTCCTCATGTTGATTTGCCGTCTATCTCCGTTCTCATGCCAGCCCTAGGTTACCACTTATTTGTTTTCTGTTTCCATAAGTTTGATTTTTGTGACAATCTCATATAAATACATTCATGTAATATGCAGTCATTTGTGTTTGACTGCTTTTGCTTAACATGTTTCTGAGATAAAACTGTGTTGTTTCCCGTGTCAATAAAGTGCTCATTTTTCTGCTGAGCAGTATTCCACTGTATGAAATACACATTTTGCTAATTTATTTGCCAGTTGAAGGACATTGTTGTTTCCAGTTTGAGGCTATAACGAATTATGATGCTATGCACACTCATATGAATTCTTTTGTGGAAATGGTTTCATGCCCCTTGGGTGAAAACTTAGGGGTTAAATTGGTGCATCAGATGTTACACACATGTTAAATGTTTTATAAAACCGAGATTTTTCCAAGTAGCTGTAACATTTTACATTTCTACCAGCGATGCATGAGAATTCCAATTACTCTACATCCTCACAAATACTCGGTACTTTAAGTCTTTTATTTAATATTTTCTTTAAAAAATTAGCCATTTTGGTATGTGTGATGATGTATTTAATTGTGGTTTTAATTTGCATTTACCTAATAATTAATTATTTTTATTATCTTTTCATAGTCTGGGAGATGGATAGAGAAATAGATAGAGAAATAGATTCGATGATAGATGATAGATAGATAAATAGATCGATAGATAGATAGAACGAACAGATAGAGAAAAGGAAGATTGGCCAAGGATGACTACTTTAATATTTACCAAATTTAGAAGATGAAACTTAGTAAAGAAGGTACAAAAGTAATTAGGTAATTGATTTAGAAGCAATAAAGAAGAAAAAGGTATGTTTTCCTAAATTATAGTTTCAAAATGTGACTCTTTTCCTCTTGCTCCTCCTTTTCCAATTCTCCTTATTCTTACTCCTATCCTAATACAGAAAAGGAGTGGTATAAAAGAGACTAAGAACTGAGTAAATTGGAATGAAGCGTTGGTTTTGAGTTAGTGCAGTGAGTGTTAACGATTTTTCTCATAAAAGGAGATCATTTTTCTATAGAAGAGATTGGCATATTTAAAGACAAAAACTACTTAATGATATTAAACCAGAACATTTATAGCAGTGAATCTTGGAGAAATACTTTTTATAAGTTTTGGCTGCAATCATGAAACTAAAATAATATTTAGTTTTAAGTGTGTAACTGTGTATATGATTTCCATTATTAGAACTTGCATATTTTAAGTTATCCTAGAAAAGTTTCTCAACCTCAGTACTGTTGACAATTTAGTTGAGATAATTCTTTGTTGTTGTGGGAGGGGAATGTTTTGTGCACCGTAGTGTGGTTAGTAATATCAGCACCTTCTACACAATTGTAACAACCCAAAATATCTCCAGACATTGCCAAATGTCTCCTAGGTAGCAAAAATTACTTGTGGTTCTGAACCATTCTTAGGAAGCAATGATTTGAAAGTATCACCCAGGAATTACTGAAGGTCTCCAAGTCCTTCCTAGGAGGCCCAAGGGATCTACACTGCTTTCAGAATAATACTGAAATGTTATTTGCCTTTCAACTCTGATTCTTTCATGTGTGTGCTATGAAATTTTCCAGGAGCTACGTAAGCTTTGGTATCACAATAGATTAAACGATGGAGCAGATAATGAAAAAGCAGCTGCCTTCTATTAAACCAGATTAAGGAGATTTTCAAATATGTAAAGCAGTGACGATCTTCTCACCAATTTGGGGGGATTTAAAAATATTTATTTTTCAAAAATGTTTTTTATGTTAGCATAAATATCATAAATTTATTGTTGTTACGTTGACTTAAAGACATATTTAAGAATTATTTCAGTGTTAATTTTAATACAGCAAATATTAATTGATATAATTCTCATAAAACTTTTTTAAAGGACTCATGTTTTACCATGTAAACGGTCTCTGATATCAATCCGTTTGAATACTGCTGTTCTAAATATACAAGCTCAGAATGCATACCACACCAATTTTTAAAATAGCTAAGAAAAATACAATTGGAACATTAACTAGGAAAACGGGTTTCTATTTTCCAATAGAATAGAATAACTCATATAAATCAATGAAATATTCAGTATATAAAGTCAAATTTCAAGATTTCAATGCTTAAAGATTTCTGAAGATAGCATATGAAAACCCTAAGAACAAGTAGATCAACTTAAAGATTATGAAGTATTTAGGTCCATGAAAGCCCAATGAAAAGAAGAATAGAAACACTGATTGCCTAGATTATTACTCTAGTCACCTTGGCTAAAGAAACATATTGACTATTTTGGGAGAAGGAAATATAATTTTGAATGTCAGAGTCCCCAGTTGATGATAATTTGAATTCCCTGGTATAAACATATACATCACTTAAATAATAGAGGTACAAATCCATATGGTAGATTCTAATATTTTGTAATATTTTTATGATCTCCATATATTCACTGTCAATGTAAGCCAAACATTTAGTTACTACTATAGAGTAGGTACTTGGATTGAAATATTTTATTTACTGAAGGTGCATACATAGTAACCAAGAGCCTTCTTATCAAGAGAAATTCTAATGCAGCACAGATGCTGCCAACCCAAATGGGTTTAAATTCTGACTTCAATTTTAGCCAGTTCTGATAGCTTAATTAGTGATTTCCATTTACTGTGCGTAGTTTCCTCATCTGTATAGTATGCAGGAATAATAACTGTATCTCAAAAGATGATTGTGACATTTAAATGAATATCTAAAACTCTCAAAAAGGGATCGCATGTAAATTGTATGTGTGTTAATATTGATATTTTCCATCTTTTTCCATCCACAAGCTTCCAACACCATTTCCACACAAGTAGTTCCTCC
>NW_012109619.1:317261-318415 GCF_000951045.1 Mandrillus leucophaeus | reverse complement strand
GCTGTTAGTCTGATGGGCTTCCCTTTGTGTATAACCCGACCTTTCTCTCTGGCTGCCCTTAACATTTTTTCCTTCATTTCAACTTTGGTGAATCTGACAAATCTAAGACAATCTGTCTTAGAGTTGCTCTTCTCAAGGAGTATCTTTGTGGCATTCTCTCTATTTCCTGAATTTTAATGTTGGCTTACCTTGCTAGGTTGGGGAAGTTCTCCTGAATAATATCCTGCAGAGTGTTTTCCAACTTGGTTCCATTCTCTCCGTCACTTTCAGGTACACCAATCAGATGTAGATTTGGCCTTTTCACATAACCCCATATTTCCTGGAGGATTTTTTCATTTCTTTTTACTCTTTTTTCTCTAATTCAAGTTTTACAGCTATGATGTAATTAGACATCTTCTACTATTTTATTTTTGTGTACAGGAATAAACTTCTTTAATAGTTTGTTATTTCAAATATACTAATGGTAAAAGAAGCAATATTGTAGCTTATTTAAACATATTAATTGTATTCTTTCTCTCTCTGTGTTATTTGTCTCATTTTGTTTGATTTCTTAGGTGTGCCCTGTAAAAAGAGAGCTTAAAAAGAAGAATACACTTATTGTGAGCTTCAAGATCTATGAAAAAGCAGTGTAAGTTTTATTAACTGGCTTTCTTTTCAGTTACAAGACATAAAGTCTAAGGCTACTACTTATTTGGCTGAAAATATATCTCCTGAGATTCATAAAACTTGAGTATACTAGAACCTGAAACTTAAATTGAAAGCACTCTAGCTTTCACATGCCTATCTTGGAACATTGTGGTTTTTTTTTGTTTTGTTTTCATTAACCTCTTTATCTTTTCTTCAAGTCTAATAAAGATGATCTCTTTTTCTGTGGACTCACTTCTGAAGAATATTATTTTCACATATAAAAATTTCCAACTGTGCAATATTATTGTCATTAGAATCAAGATGGAACACATTTTGTCATTAATGTATTTCTGATTCTTTAAAAAATCTCAAATACATTTTATATTCAAATCTATATTTGTAAAAATGAAACAATTAAGATTTCATATTTCATCTCATGAGCAAATTTTCTTTTTTTCTTTTTTTCTTTTTTTATTATTTTATTTATTTTTTAATTATTATTATACTTTAAGTTCTAGGGTACATGT
>NW_012109619.1:316684-317211 GCF_000951045.1 Mandrillus leucophaeus | reverse complement strand
GATCGCATGTAAATTGTATGTGTGTTAATATTGATATTTTCCATCTTTTTCCATCCACAAGCTTCCAACACCATTTCCACACAAGTAGTTCCTCCGTAATTTTGTCTTTTTTTCTACCTAGAATTTGAAATGAGTCAAATAGGTCAGTTCTTCAATATAAGAAATGACGATAGAAATTCATTTGTTTCTTTAATTGCTTGAGAGGGGTTAATAAATTATTTTACTGGTTAATTACATAAATTTTACCTTTCCTCCAGGTCTAATGCATTCAGACCAAAAAAGCTTAAAAAATTCTAGCCTACAGAACAATTTATAGATACACTTTTTGAGAAAAAGAAGACCAGTTAAGTGTGCATATGAATACATTATATTTCCCAAGAACCTATGAAAAAGGTTAATTTTTAGAGATGGTTTAATTTAGTAGTCACAGATTTCTAGCCTACAGAACAATTTGTAGATACACTTTTTGAGAAAAAGAAGACCAGTTAAGTGTGCATATGAATACATTATATTTCCCAAGAACCTAT
>NW_012109619.1:312548-316634 GCF_000951045.1 Mandrillus leucophaeus | reverse complement strand
GATCGCATGTAAATTGTATGTGTGTTAATATTGATATTTTCCATCTTTTTCCATCCACAAGCTTCCAACACCATTTCCACACAAGTAGTTCCTCCATAATTTTGCCTTTTTTTCTACGTAGAATTTGAAATGAGTCAAATAGATCAGTTCTTCAATATAAGAAATGACGATAGAAATTCATTTTTTTCTTTAATTGCTTGAGAGGGGTTAATAAATTATTTTACTGGTTAATTACATAAATTTTACCTTTCCTCCAGGTGTAATGCATTCAGACCAAAAAAGCTTAAAAAATTCTAGCCTACAGAACAATTTGTAGATACACTTTTTGAGAAAAAGAAGACCAGTTAAGTGTGCATATGAATACATTATATTTCCCAAGAACCTATAAGAAAGGTTAATTTTTAGAGATGGTTTAATTTAGTAGTCACAGATTTCTAAGAAGCACACTAAAATTTAAGAATTATATTATTCTGACATGATTTTAAACTTTACAATTTTTTACTCTAATAAGAGTAAAATTTGAATTGTTTATCATGTGTATGAAGTTCTTCCTTAGCAATTAAAAAAGAAGATTTAGCTTTTCTCGATTGTTACTCATCTGACCAAATAAACATCTTTATATGATCACTGTGTAGGACTAGTTAATTATGCAGTTTTTATGCAGTAACAATATACTTGGACTCACGGACACTATGGCATAACTTTAATTCATGGCATGTCTTTTTAAAAATTGATACATAATAATTGTACATATTTATGGGGCATATGTGATATTTTGTAACATGCAGAGAATATGTAATAATCAAGTCAGAGTATTTGGGGGTGTCCATCATCTCTAGTGTTTATCATTTCTATGTGTTGGGAACATTTCAAGTCCTCTCTTCTAGATATTTTGAAATATAAAATACATCGTAGTTAACTATAGTCACCCTCCTCAGGTATTGAACATTAGAACATACTTCTATCTAACCACATGTTCATACCTATTAACTAACCTCTCTTAATCCCTCCAGTCTTCCCCACGCTCCACATCCTTTTCAGTCTCTGGTATTCATCATTCTACTGTGTGAATTCATCATTCATCTGCATGAGATCAACTTTTTTAGCTCCCACACAGCAGAGAGACCATGTTTGTCTTTCTGGGACTGACTTATTTCACTTAACACGATAACCTCTAGTGCCATTAATGTTGCTCCAAATGACACGATTTCATTATTTTTTGTGGCCAAATAGTATTCTACCATGTATATGTACTATATTTTCTTTATCTATTATCCCTTTATGGACACAGTTTGATTTGATATCTTTGCTATTGTGAATAGTGCTGCAGTAAATGTGAGAGCGCGGATATCGCTTTGATATACTGATTTCTTTTCCTTTGGAATAATACCAAATCCCAAATACTAAATATTGGATCAATAGCCAGTAGTAGGATTGCTGGATTGAATGGTGGCTCTATTTTTCGTATTGTGAGAAATTTCTATACCATTTTCCATAGTAGCTGTAGTAATTTACATTTGTAACAACAATATAGGAGTTATTTTTTCTCCACATCCTTGCCAACACCTTTAATTTTTCATCTTCTTTTAAAAATAGCCATTCTGACTGAGATAAATGATATCTCACTGTGGTTTTTATTTGCATTTTCCTGATGATTAATATAACTGTTTACCTATTGTAAGTCTTCTTTTGATAAGTGTCTATTCATGTCTTTGCCCACTTGTTAATGGGATTATGTGGTTTGTTTTACTGTTGAGTTTGTTATATATTGTGGATATTAGTCCCTTGTCAGATAAATACTTTGCAAATATTTTCTTTTATTCAATAGATTCTCTCTTTGACCTTTGATTGTTTCCTTTGCTGTGCAGAAACTTTTTAGTTGAATACAGCCCCGTTTGTCTACCTTTGTTTTTGTTACCGGTGCTTTTGAGGTGATAATCATAAAATCTTTGCCTGGACCACTGTCCTAAAGCATTCCTTCTATGTTATCTACTAGTAGTTTAATGGTTTTGGACCTTAGATTGAAGGTTTTCATCAAGTTTGAGTAGATTTTTGCATATGGTGAAAGATAGGGGTCCTGGTTCAATCTTATGAAAGTTCCATTTTCCCACCATTATTTACTAAATAGACTATTTTTTCCCCAATGTGTGTTCTGGGCACCTTTGTTGAAAATCAATTGGCTGTAAATATGTGAATTTATTTCTGGTTTCTGCTCAACTGGCTTATGTGTCAGGTCATGCCTTTTTAAACCTAAAACCTTACATAAATTTATCTGGAAACAAAAAAGTTCATTAAAACAAAATTTAAGGGACAAATCAAGTTTTCTTCAGTTATACTTGGTTATTCTTTTCATAAACTATATAGTGTACATAATATATCAAAAAGAAATTCGCAAAGTTAAATTTAAATTTTAAATATATTTCTAAAAATTAAATCAAAGAATCAACAATATGAAAACAGAATAACAAAGAACAACAAAAAATTGGCATCTCTACTCAAGGTTTAAATAGCAAGAGAGCACTGTGCAACACTAAATATTAATAAGGTTAGCACATATCTTTGCTATTGTGAATAGTGCCGTGATAATCATACAAGTGCAGGCATCTTTTTGATATAATTTCTTTTCCTTGAGTAGGTATCTCTTAGTGGGATTGTGGAATCCAATGGTAGTTCTATTGACATAGAGTGTGGAGTGATATAGAATGTCCCAGGTTTCTCAAGGGAAGGAGTGTGCATGTAGTTTTTCTATCTATATTAATCTCTGATACTTTAAAATCAAGGGTCTTTTATAAGGTCTCGATTGAGACTTAAAAGTTAAATGCAAACAACCGTATTTAGCATTGACCTTTGTCTCAGGATTGTACATTAATATTTTACTTAAAATATTTAAAGTACATATTAATATAATGCAAATGAGTACTAGAGACCTCCTTCAACATAGAGAGGAAATGTTTATTGTGAGACTACTTAATGATTATATTAAACAAAAGCACAAGTACCAAGGATATCATTCTATGCTTATAATACTACATTTCTATTTTCTTCATTCAAAAGTTTCCATCAGAGATTAACAAAGTATCTATGAACCAGCACACCGAAGAATTTCACTGTAAACAGAAATATCAAATACAATCAATAAATGAAATTCAAATTTTTAAAAAATTATACTTTATGTTCTAGGGTACATGTGCACAACGTGCAGGTTTGTTACATACGTATATGTGTGCCATGTTGGTGTGCTGCACCCATTAACTCATTATTTACATTAGGTATATCTCCTAATGCTATCCCTCCCTTGTCCCACCACCACACAGCAGGCCCTGGTGTGTGATGTTCCCTTTCCTGTGTCCAAGTGATCTCATTGTTCAATTCCTACCTGTAAGTGAGAACATGCGATATTTGGTTTTCTCTTCTTGCAATAGTTTGCTGAGAATGATGGTTTCCAGCTGCATCCATGTCCCTACAAAGGACATGAACTCATCCTTTTTTATGGCTGCATAGTATTCCATGGTGTATATGTGCCACATTTTCTTAATCCAGTCTGTCACTGATGAACATTAGGGTTGATTCCAAGTCTTTGCTATTGTGAATAGTGCCACAGTAAACATACATGTGCATGTGTCTTTATAACAGCATGATTTATAATCCTTTGGGTATATACCCAGTAATGGGATGGCTGGGTCAAATGATATTTCTAGTTCTAGATCCTTGAGGAATCTTCACACTGTCTCCCACAATGCTTGAACTAGTTTACAGTCCCACCAACAGTGTAAAAGTGTTCCTATTTCTCCACGTCCTCTCCAACACCTGTTGTTTCCTGACTTTTTAATGATTGCCATTCTAACTGGTGTGAGATGATATCTCATTGTGGTTTTGATTTGCATTTCTCTGATTGCTAGTGATGATGAGCATTTTTTCATATGTCTGTTGGATGCATAAATGTCTTCTTTTGAGAAGTGTCTGTTTATATCCTTTGCCCATTTTTTGATGGGGTTGTTTTATTCTTAGAAATTTGTTTGAGTTCTTTGTAGATTCTAGATATTAGCCCTTTGTCAGATGAGTAGATTGCAAAAATATTCTCCCATT
>NW_012109619.1:310674-311587 GCF_000951045.1 Mandrillus leucophaeus | reverse complement strand
ATGAAGGGCTGTTGAATTTTGTCAAAGGCCTTTTCTGCATCTATTGAGATAATCATGTGGTTTTTGTCTTTGGTTCTGCTTATATGCTGGATTACTTTTATTGATTTGCATATGTTGAATCGGCCTTGCATCCCAGGGATGAAGCCCACTTGATCATGGTGGTTAAGCTTTTTGATGTGCTGCTGGATTCAGTTTGCCAGTATTTTATTGAGGATTTTTGCATCAATGTTCATCAGGGATATTGGACTAAAATCCTCTTTTTTTGTTGTGTTTCTGCCAGCCTTTGGTATCAGGATGATGCTGGCCTCATAAAATGAGTTAGAGAGGATTTTTTTCTATTGATTGGAATAGTTTCAGAAGGAATGGTACCAGCTCCTCCTTGTACCGCTGGTAGAATTTGGCTGTGAATCCACCTAGTCCTGGACTTTTTTGGGTTGGTAGGCCATTAATTACTGCCTCAATTTTAGAGCCTGCTATTGGTCTATTCAGGGATTCAGCTTCTTCCTGGTATAGTCTTGGGAGAGTGTATGTGTCCAGGAATTTATCCATTTCTTCTAGATTTTCTAGTTTATCTCCATAGAGGTGTTTATAGTATTCTCTGATGGTAATTCGTATTTCTGTGGGGTCAGTGGTGATATCCCCTTTATCGTTTTCTATTGAATCTATTTGATTCTTCTCTCTTTTCTTGTTCATTAGTCTTGCCAGCAGTCTATCAATTTTTTGATCTTTTCAAAAAACCAGCTCCTGGATTCATTGATTTTTTGAAGGATTTTTTTGTGTTTCTATCTCCTTCGATTCTGCTCTGATCTTAGTTATTCCTTGCCTTCTGCTAGCTTTTGAATATGTTTGCTCTTGCTTCTCTAGTTCTTTTAATTGTGATGTTAGGATGTCAATTTTAGATCTTTCCTGCTTT
>NW_012109619.1:294666-310624 GCF_000951045.1 Mandrillus leucophaeus | reverse complement strand
GTTCTGGCTAGGGCAATCAGGCAAGAGAAAGAAATAAAGGGTATTCAGTTAGGAAAAGAAGAAGTCAAATTGTCCCTGTTTGCAGATGACATGATTATATATTTAGAAAACCCCATTGTCTCAGCCCAAATTTTCAATTCTTTTTACATTGTCAGAAGAATCTATCTTTTTCAAAGGTTGTTCAAAATACTTTTCTCTTGAAGGGAAAGGAACACATCCAAATGTATGTTATGAGGCAATAATTACTCTCATACCAAAACTAGAAAATGTTACCACAAGAAAAGTATATACCAATATCCCTGATGAACATAGATGTGAATATCTTCAACAAAATGCTAACAAACCAAATTCAGCAGCACATTAAAGAATCATATTATGCCAATGCAAAAGGCAATATATTAAAAGCTGTTAGCTAACATTTTGCTCAAAGGTAAAACCAACATAAAAGCTTTCTTTTAAGATCAGGAATAAGGCAAGGATTCCTGCTGTCACCATTTCTGCTCATTATAATACTGGAAGTCCTAGACAGAGCAATTAGGCAAGAACAGAAACAAAAGACATCCAAATCAGAAAGAAAGAGGTTAAAATGTGTTCACTTTTGCAGATAGCATAATCATATAGGTAGAAAACCCTGAAGACTCTACTAAAATACACTGTTAGAACTAATAAATTTAGTAAAGTTTCATGATTAAAAAAATATAAAAATCAATTGCATTTCCATAAACCAGAAACAAACTATCTGAAAAGGAAACCAATTTCAGTTACAACAGCGTCGAAAAGGATAAAATACTTGGTTAAATAAACTTAACCAAGGAGGCAAAATACTTTTACTAAAAGTTACAAAACACTGATTAAACAAATAACAGAAAAGATAAATGAAAAGGATCTCATAATCATAAACTGGAAGACTTAATATTGTTAAAAAGTCCACACTATCAAAACAATCTATAGATTCAATGCAATTCCTATCAAAATCCCAATGGAATTTTTTATGGAAACAGAAAAATGAACCTAACATTTATGTGAAACCAAAGAGGACTCCAAATGTCTAAAAGAGTCATGAGAGGAAAAAAAATAGCTGAGCATTTTACACTTCCTGATTTTGTTAAAGGAGGTACTTAGGCAGACATGAGCGGGGAAAAGTGAGACCCCAGAAATGTCAGGTGACTGTCATGTGATAATCAGGCAATTGACAAGCAACCTTCTAAGTGGTTATAGCTAGAGTCAAAGAAGGACAGCTGCCTGTAGGAAACATTTGAGGCATGGGGGCCACAGCTCCAGCCCCCTGGCGATATCTTAAAAGTTGGGCAGGTGCACCTAAGCAGGCACTCTAAAAGAAAAAAATGGTGGAGTTTGACTGATATATGACCTTCTTCTGGAGACACTCAACTGATAAGAGAAAATTTCCACAACTTCAGTAAACACACTGCACATGCAGTCCCTCCCAAGTGCTGGCAAGACACTGTATGTGCGGACAGCCTGGTCCAATGGAGGGATCATAAAAAAAGAAACATAAACTCTGAAATTAAGCCAACATATAAAAGTCCCAAGGCAAAGGCTGGGTAATGCACTTGACCCCTTAAGTGGTCTGCTTGGCCCTCTTCCAAGTGTACTTTTCCTTTTTTCATGATAAACCTTTACCTTTGCCTTCAACCTACCTTGGCCTCATTAGCTGATTTTTTTTCTCTGAGAAGGCAAGAATCAAGTTCCTGCGGATCACTGTGACTCACTGTCAGTAACAGTTTCAAAATGTACTTTAAAACTACAGTAATTAAAACAATATGGTACTGGCACAAAAACAGACGGATAGACCAATGGAAAATAATAGAGTCCAGAAATAAATTCATGAATATATGGTTAACCGTTCTTAGACAAGAGTACCTAGAATACATAATGGAGAAAGTATGAACTCTTCATTAAATGGTGCTGACAAAACTGGATATCCACACGCAAAAGAATGAAACCAGACTTTTATCTTAACTCATAGACAACATTTAATTCAATTTAGATTAAAGACTTAAAACCTGAGAGTGTAAACCTCTTAGAAGAAAATACAGAGAAAACCTTTATGATATGGGTCTTGGTAATGATTTCCTGCATAGGACATACACAAAAAAAGCACAGGGAATGAAAGGAAAAACAGGATCCAACTACATCAAACTAAAAATAAACAAATGTATTGCCACCAAAGGAAACAATCAACAGATTGAAATGGTAACCTACACAATGAGAAAAAAAAAATTGCAAACCATGTCTGATGAGGTGTTGTATTAGTCAGTTTCAAGTGTTGTATCACATTGCTGATAAAGACATACCTGAGACTGGGAAGAAAAACAGGTTTAATTGAACTTACAGTTCCACATGGCTAAGGAGGCTTCAGACTAACGGCAGGAGGCAAAAGACAGTTCTTACATGGTAATGGCAAGAGAAAATGAGAGAGATGCAAAACTAGAAACCCCTGATAAAACCATCAGATCTCATGAGACTTATTCACTACCACTAGAACAGTATGGGGGGAAACCACCTCCATGATTCAAATTATATCCCACCAGGTTCCTCCAACAACACATAGGAATTGTGGGAGTGCAATGAGATTTGGGTAGGGACATAGAACCAAACCATATCATTCCACACCTGGCCCCTCCAAATCTCATGTCTTCACATTTCAAAACCAATCGTGCATTCCCAACAGTCCCCTAAAGTCTTAACTCATTTCAGCATCAACTCAAAAGTCCACAGTTCAAAGTCTTATCTGAGACAAGGCAAGTCCCCTCCACCTATGAGTCTCTAAAATAAAAAGCAAGTTAGTTACTTCTTACATACAATGGGGGTACAAGTATTGGGTAAATACAACCATTCCAAACAGGGGAAATTGGCCAAAACAAAGGGGCTACCAGCCCCATGCAAGTCCAAAATCCAGCAGCGCACTCAAATCTTAAAGCTCCAAAATGATTTCCTTTGATGCCAAGTTTCCCATTTGGGTCATGCTGATGCAAGTGGTGAGTTCCCATAGCAGCTCTGCTCCTGTGGCTTTGCAGAGTGCAGTCAGCCTCTTGGCTGCTTTCATGGGCTGGCGTTGAGTGTCTGTGGCTTTTCCAGGTGCACAGTGCAAGCTGTTGGTGGTGGATCTACCACTCTAGGGTCTGGAGGATGGTGGCCCTCTTCTTGCAGCTCCACTAGGCAGTGCCCCAGTAGGGACTCTGTGTGGGGGCTCCAACCCCACATTTCCCTTTTGCACTGCCCTAGCAGAGTTTCTCCATGAGTGCTCTGCCCCTGCAGCAAACTTCTGCCTGGGCATACAAGCATTTCCATACATCTTTTGAAATCTAGGCAGAGGTTCCATATCTCAATTCTTGACTTCTTTGCACTCGTGGGCTCCACACCAGGTGGAAGCTGCCAACGCTTGGGGCTTGCACTCTCTGAAGCCACAGCCCAAGTTCTACTTTGGCCCCCTTCAGCCACAACTGGAGTGGCTGGGATGCAGGGCACTAAGTCACTAGGCTACACACAGCACAGGTACCCTGGCCCTGGCCCATGATACCATTTTCTTCTAGGCATCTGGGTCTGTGATGGGAGGAGCTGCTGTGAAGACATCTAACAAGCCCTAGAGACCATTGTCTTGGGGATTAACATTCGGTTCCAGGTTACTTATGCAAATTTCTGCAGCCAACTAGAATTTCTACTCAGAAAACAGGTTTTTCTTCTCTATTGCATTGTCAGGCTGCAAATTTTCCCAACTTTTGTGCTCTGTTTTCCTTTTAAAATGAATGTTTTTAATAGCATACAGGTCACCTCTTTAATGCTTTGCTGCTTAGAAATTTTTTCCGCCAGATACCCTAAATCATCTCTCTCAAGTTCAAAGTCCACTAATCTCCAGGGCAAGGGTGAAATGGAGCCAGTGTCTTTGCTAAAACATAACAAGAATCACCTTTGCTCCAGTTCCCAACAGTTTCCTCATCTCCATCTGAGATCACCTCAGCCTGGACCTTATTGTTCGTATCACTATCAGCATTTTTGTCAAAGCCATTCAACAAATCTCTGGGAGATTCCAAATTTTCCCACATTTTCCTGTCGTCTTCTGAACCCTCCAAACTATTTCAACCTCTGCCTATTACCCAGTTTTAAACTTGCTTCCACATTTGGGGGTATCTTTTCAACAACACCCCACTCTACTGGTACCAGTTTACTGCATTAGTCTGTTTTCACATTGCTGATAAAGACATACCCGAGACTGGGAAGAAAAATAGGTTTAATTGAATGTAGAGTTCTGGGGAGTCCTCAGAATCATGGCAGGAAGTGAAAGGCACTTCTTACACGGAGGCAGCAAGAGAAAATGAGAAAGATGTGAAAGCAGAAACCCGTGATAAAACCATCAGATCTCATGAGACTTATTCAGTACCATGAGAACAGTATGGGGGAAACCACCCCCATGATTTAAATTATCTCCCACCAGGTCTCTCCCACAACACATGGAAATTATGGGAATACAATACAAGATGAGATTTGGGTGGGGACACAGCCAAAACATATCAAGTGTTAATATCCAAAATACATAGGAACCTTCTACAACCCAGTAGCAAAACAATAAATAAAAATAATCTGACTAAAATATGGACAAAAGACATTTTTTCAAAGAAGATATACAACAAATAGTCAACAGGCATATTAAAAGACACCCAACATCACTAGTTATCAGGAAAATACAAATAAAATTCAAAATGAGATATAACCTCATGTCTGTTGGGATGGTCAGTATGAAAATGAAAATGAAGACAAAACTAAACAAACAAAAAGTGTCGGCAAGAATTTTGAGAAAATAGAACTCTTCTATAGTGTTGAGAACGTAAAATGGTGCATGCAGCTGCTATGGAAAACAGCATAGAGCTTCCTCAAAAAATTAAAAATAAAGCTAGAATTTGATTCATCAGTCTCACTTTCTGGGTGCTTATTTGAAATAATTGAAGACATATTTGTATTCCCATGTTCACTGCAGCATTATTCAAGCTGTGGAAGCAATCTAAATGTCCATCAATTGGTGAATGGAAGAAGAATGTCATATATAGACACAGTGATGTATATTACCCAGCCTTATAAAATAAGAAAATCCTGTCATATGTGACAACATAAATAAACCTAGAGAACATTATTCCAAGTGAAATAAGCCAGTCATAGAATTTAAAATATTGCATGATTACACTTATATAAAGTAATTAACGTTCTCAAAAATGACAGTAATAGAAAGTAGAATGGTGGTTTCCAGAGACTGGGAGAGGAGGAAAATTAAAAGTTGCTGTTCAGTAGATAGAAAGTCTTCAGTATACAAGCTGAAGGAGTTCTTGAGATTGGCTGTGCAACATTGTCCTTAGAATTAACAATACAGCACTATGTACTCAAAAAATTGATGAGGGAAGAGCTGGGCACGGTGGCTCACGCATGTAATCCCAGCACTTTGGGAGGCCAAGGTGTGTGGATCACAAGGTCAAGAGAGCAAGACCATCCTATCCAACGTGATGAAACCCTGTCTCTACTAAAACTATAAAAATTAGCTGGATGTGGTGCCATGTGCCTGTAGTCCGAGATACTTGTGAGGCTGAGGCAGGAGAATCACCTGAACCCGGGAGGCGGAAGTTGCAGTGAGCTGAGATCCCGCCACTGTACTCCAGCCTGGCAACCCAGCAAGACTCCATCTCAAAAAAATGATGAGGGAAGATCTTACTTTTTTTTTTTTTAACAAAATAAAATATAGAAAACTCTGTCTTATTGATAGTAACTGTAATAGTATGAGTAACAGTCCTCTTTTTAAAACTATAATTGACTTTTCCTAGAGTGATCATCTTGAAAAGGAAACATTTGATCTTTTTTTTTTTAATCCTCAGCACTACTCTAGCTATTTGCAAACACATTTGTTGGATTTAATTATGAAATTTATCTTGGTTTGTACATTACTGAGACATTGGAAACGATGTAACAAACTGAAAACAAACTAGCAAACTCCAAATGCTGTAAAATCTAAGGAATACAGCAAACACTAAAATTGTATTTATGTAAATGTACATTTGTACTTTGTTTTCTCTAACCCACTTTCCATGTTTAACTTCAAAGCCATCTAGAGGAAATGATGTAACTGTTTTACCAAGAACTCTATGTGCTTTCAGGTCCCTGACTTTCTAAGGGCCAACCCCATTAACCTATTAATAAATGAGTTTAAAATTAAATAATTACTTAGTTCTTTAGTGGATGATAAATTGAATTGAAATAGAAATGTACTATTTTCTAGCCTGGGAGCAGAGGTAATTATAGATAATTAATAAATTATATCTATGATCCTAATATATATTCTCCATTCTCCAAGAATCTAATTAAAGTGTTCCTCATGTCTTATCCGTACATTAGAAATAACTGGGAAACTTTTTTAAAAACCCTAAAACACCTATATGTCAATCCAAATCAGTTAAGTACAAATCTCTAGAGCATGGGATTTGCTCTGGTATCAAAAGTTTCACAAGTGGTTCCAATGGGCAAAAATAAATGATTCAAGGGCTTGCCACATGTGAGGTTTTTAAGACTGTGGTGAAGTTTTTAAGACTCAGTTGATCTAGAACATGTCAGGATATTCCCTTGTGAAAACTGTCAGAATCAAAATGCAGTCACTTGTGTCAAACCCTGACAAAGGGAGCTAGGGAAGGCCCTCAAGAAAGGGTTCTCATGCATATATACCTGATAATAAGATCTATCACAATAGACTTTGCAAAAACTATTGTCTTGCACAAAGGTAGCCACAAATGTATACAAATAATGATTCTGCCAAGGATAATTGTCTCAAAACAATTTATGTAAATTTCCTTAATCTTTACTTAAAAAACCCTTGCCTTCCTTTACTTCCCTCAATATGCCCATCATATTACCATTGCAATGCTCAATTCTCAATCTCAAATAAATATAGTTTCTTTTAGTGAGCCCCTCTCTCTGTCTTTTGTTTAGGTTGACACCGTAAACCATGAAGGAAGAGTTTTGCATTTTTTTTTTTATACTAATTTCTAGGGTACATGTGCACAACATGCAAGTTTGTTACATGTGTATACATGTGCCATGTTGGTGTGCTGCACCCATTAACTCATTTACATTAGGTATATCTCCTAATGCTATCCTCCTCCCTCCCTCCTCCTCACAACAGGTCCTGGTATGTGATGTTCCACTTCCTGTGTCCAAGTGATCTCATTGTTCAATTCCCACCTATGAATGAGAACATGCAGTGTTTGGTTTTCTGTTCTTGTGATAGTTTGCTGAGAATGATGGTTCCCAACTGCATCCATGTCCCTATAAAGGACACAAACTCATCCTTTTTTATGGCTGCATAGTATTCCATGGTGTATATGTGCCACATTTTCTTAATCCAGTCTGTCACTGAGGGACATTTGGGTTGATTCCAAGTTTTTGCTATTGTGAATAGTGCTGCAATAAATATACGTGTTCATACTTCCTGCCACTCAAAAGGAAGCACAAGTGATGAAAGGTTGCTCTGAATTTTAGAAGCAGCACTTAATGATACTTGAAAAGAGTTCTGTGACCCATTTATCATGTGGGGTCTGAAAAGTAGGATTTACAACATGTCTAGAATAGAATAAAAGTGGTTTTGCCATATTTGCTATAGGACACCACATATAAATTTTTTAAAGATGCCTCTACTAGATAAAAATGCTCTGTGCTTTTTTTAGAAAGTTCAAACCAGAGATGTGTGTAGAACCCAATGATTCTTGAATGACACTATGACTTCTACAGCAGAGAACTACATTCCACGTGAAAAATAGTTTCATAGTATTTTATGACATCTGGTGACTATGAAATCATCCATGAGATAGAAGTCATCTGATCATGAGACATGAAGTCAGGCTTTGTGTGTTTGGCATCATCCTGAGCTGGTCCAGAAGGCATACATAAATTGTATGAATAAATGGCCTAGATTCTCCCATCACCTCTACCTGTTACATTGGTACTGTTTTATTAACTTAGGTTGAAGGCCCCACAGGTGATTTTCTATGACAACCTGGAAAAGAAAATAAAGTGAGCATAACTTATAAAGGAAACCAATTCAATAGTTCATAGACAGATTTTTTGGAGGTGGGGGGAATATAGAAATTGACCTTTCTGGTCTTAAAACATGAAACTTACATTCATCTTATCTGAGTTCCTTCCTCAGGAGATAATCCTTGGGCCTCTCACAAAGCAGAAAAGAACTGAGACTCACCAAATCACCGCATCCAGACAATGAGATTCCAGACCTCATGAGTCCTTGCTCCTCTCAAATTTCTGTTTTCCTACCTGACTACCTGATTCTTGGTGACCAAATCGTCTTCATTACCACACCCTAAATCCTGTTTTCCCACACATAGTTACATTTATTCCCTGCTATATAAAATGCCAATTTTAGTTGCTGAGGGAGACGAATTTGAGTTTGGTCTCCTGTCTCCTCGGCTGCAGTGTCCACTCAAAGGCTCCTTCCTTGGCAGTACTTGTTATTCCAATGATTGACATTCTGTGTGGCATACAGCAGGATCTGGACAATACCTATGGTATTTCGGTAGCAGATTTTGGTTCCCTGACTGGGAACACACTGCTTGTGGCTCAAATGCTGGTGGTCAGTAGTTTCAGAAGACTTCCTAAGCAGCTATCTGACCCCTTTTTTGGTCAAAGGTTGGTTTTAGTCTTTCTCTAGTTGGTCTTGCTGCTGCTGATGCCAGCTATGTTCCTATTCCCTAGGAAGAACAGCCTTTGAAATCTGACATCTGTGTCTGTACGGGTGAGTGTCTTTTGAGGGTGGCAGACAATGTGTTATGCTCTGCCCAATTTGGGGGATTCCAAAGGAATTTCCATCTTCAGGTTGAATAAGTCCTGTACCCTGTAAAGCCACAGAGGCAGAGCTGCCCAAGGCCATGAGAATATACCTCTTGTATCAGCATAACTTGGATGTGAGACATGGAGTCAAAGGAGATCATTCTGCAGCTTTAAGATTTGAGTGCCCCACTGGATTTCAAACTTGTGTGGGGCCTGTAGTCCCTTCGTTTTGGCCAATTTCCCCCTTTTGGAGTGGGTGTGTTTACCCAATGTTTGTAGCCCTATTGTATGTGGGAAGTAACTAACTTGCTTTCGATTTTACATGCTCATAGGTGGAAAGGGACTTGCCTTGTCTCAGGTGAAACTTTGGGCTTGGACTTTTGGGTTAATGGTGGACTGGGCTAAGACTTTGGTGGACTGTCGGAAAGTCGTGATTTGTGTTTTGAAATGTGGAGACATAAGATTTAGGAGAAGCCAGGGGTGGAATGATATGGTTTGGCTGTGTCCTCACCCGAATCTCATCTTGAATTATAGTTCCCATAAACCCCATGTGTCTTGGTAGGGATTTGGTGGGAGGTAACTGAATCATGGGAGTGAAGGTTTTATAAGGGGCTTACTCCTTCACTCAGTTCCCCTTCTTCTCCTTGCTGCCACCATATGAAGAAGAATGTGTTTCCTTCGAATTTTGCCATGATTGCAAGTTTCCTGATGCCTCCCAGCCATGCTAAACTGTGAGTCAATTAAACCTCTTTCCTTAATAAGTTACCAGTCTCGCGTATGCCTTTATTAGCAGCATGAGAAGGGACTAATACAAGCCCAAATGACTGAAAGAGGGATAAAGCACCCAGACTATTTCAGGTTTGACATTCCTGGGGCCTGTTAGTTACCACAGCAGTACTTAGATTGTATTTGACTAGTTACAATGTATTTTGATAATGTATTTGAGTAGTTAGAATGTAGTTTGATAATACGTTCCAATTACTCAAATACAATCTAACTACTGCAGAGGGACAGAAAGAGAGAAGAAAGAGAAAGAGACAGAGAGAGAGAGAGAGAGAGAGAGAGAGAGAGAAGTTAATATAGTCATGGAAAATCAGAATTCCATCCCAGAATTTGGCCCCCTTGCATGTGAATTCTTCAAAATTGGCTGGAATATAATTGTGAGCCAATGGAACAAAGGGAAATGAAAATCTTTTACAATACTGTTTGGCACCAATATTCTTTAGAAGCTGAAAAAATTTGGCCACTTTCTTGACCTTTACAATATGACACTATCTTACAACTATAATAGATTCATTTTGCTATCAAATGGAAATGTGGAATGGAATTCCTTAAGTCCAATCTTTTAGGCTCCTTTATCAGAGCAAACCTGATTAACTTAAGTGTAAAATTTGGATGCAGTGGATGGAAGCATTTAAGAAGGGTGATGAGTCTGTGCTTTTCCCTAAGGTTCCCATATTACCAGCTTAAGATAACTGTCCCTTAGTTGAGGAAGCCTGGTCTACTATATAACTTCTGAAACCCCAGTCCTGCCACTTCAGCACTCCCTGCCAGCTGTCCTGAGGTTGGCTTCAGCTTCTCCAGTAGCTCCAACCTCTGAGATACCCGCACCTCTGAAAAACCCATTTCTGATTCTTGCTAGTCCTCTCCCTTATGAACCTGGGGCTCCTACCCTAGTTCTGTTGAGTCTTTCTATTCCTCTTTCTCTCCTTTCACTAAAAAGACATCCAAGAACTCTAGAGAAATGGTCTCGCCCTCTTGTCACTATCAGGGACACAGTTTGGCTGAGGTCCACTAATCCCCTATGCAGGGAAATTTCCTCTAAGGTAGGTCCATATTGGGGGTATAACTGAAGAAGGACAGTCTGCTGGAACGATGCGAGTATACAGCCCATTCATCATCTCCGAATTACATAATTGGAAGCAGAATGATCCAGCTTCTAAGGATGACCCAAAACATAAAACTGATCATTTTGAGTCTATATTCACTACTCATCACCCTATATGGGCCAATGTTCAGAGCCTCCTTAACATCTTGTTGATATCTGAAGAGTGTTATGTAGTGTTGGAAAATACTTAGGAGGAGGCTGACCATTTGCAGGCACAAGATCCTAATAAACAGGTGACGACCAGTTCCAATATGGTAGTGCCCTTCCACAATCCAAACGGGAATCTGAACAATGAGAATAAAGGTAAGATCCAAAATTATTTTAGCATATTCTTGTGGGGCTCAAAAAAGGAGTCCCCAAAACCAAAAGTTTAAACAAGGTGCAGAAAATTAGACAAAGAATGAATGAGAACACATCAGCATTTTAGAAAGAATTTTGGAGGCTTATCAAAAATATATGGATATAGATCCATATTGTCCTGAGAATTACAAGTTAATTAATATGACTTTTTTTGGGCAGAGTACTCCTGATATTCAACCTAATTGCAAAAATTAAAGGGCATCGGAACATTGCCAATACCTCAATTAGTTAAAGTGGCGTACAAGGTCTTTCTGGATTGAAAGCAGACTAAGGAACAAAAAAATGAAAATTGCAGGAGATGAAACTGCAGGCTAAGTTCCTTGGAGTAGCCTTAGCTGAGTCTAGAAGGGCCTTCTCAGAAAGGGCAAAGGGAGAAAATCTTAGAAAGACCCCTTTTAGGAAAAAAGAAAAAACAAAAAACAGTGTGTATACTGCACAAAAGGGAGACACTGGAAAAAAAGATGGTCCCAAACTGAATAGAAGGGGTGGCCAGTGTAAGTGGCTGGGTTCAACGACTATAACCTGGAATGTCATGAGCTTAAGGCTCCTTCAACCACTTGGACATTCCAATCCATGATCAGTTTCACCCACCAAGAGCCTAGGGTAGCTGTTAAAGTGGTAGATAAGTTGGTCGATTTTTTTTATTGACACCAGAGAAACCTACTCAGTTTTAACTATTAAACTGACTAAACTTGGAAGAGAATCTATGATAGTCACTGGAGTGTCCAGGGAATCCTCTCAAAAATATTTTTTCAGCTTCTATAATGTACAATAGAAAATTAGGCTGGACCCAGTGGCTCATGCCTGTAATCCCAGCACTTTGGGAGGCCAAGATGAATGTATCACAAGGTCAGGAGTTTGAGACCAACCTGGCCAGCATGGTGAAACCCTGTCTCTTCTAAAAATACAAAAAATTAGCTGGGCATGGTAGTGCATGCCTGTAATCCTAACTACTCCGGAGGCTGAGGCAGGAGAATTGCTTGAACCTGGGAGGTGGAGGTTGCAGTGAGACGAGATTGCGCCACTGCACTCCAGCCTGGGTGACAGAGTGAGAATCCATCTCAAAAAAAAAAAAAAAAAAAGACATTTTAAGGATGGCTGGTTTTGTTGAATTTGGATCTCTAACTTTGGGTTAACAGCAAAAACTTTCTATGAGGCTTTAAAAGGAGTAGATAAGAAACCCCCTTCTTGGAGTGGGAAGTGTCAAGAAGACTTTTAATCATAAAAGGGAAAATGATGACAGTCCCTGCCCTGTATCTCCCTAACCTATGCAAAGCTTTTGATTTATTTGTTCCAGAAAGACAGGGAATTAGACTTGGAGTACAAACTCAAGGCCTTGGGACCATGAAATGTCCTGTGGCCTACTTTTTAAAAGAGCTTGATATGGTAACTAATGGCTAGCCTACCTGCCTCATGGTGGTGGCTGCCAACTGTGATATATTACAGTAAACTGAAAAGTTCATCCTGGGGCAGTAAATGACAGCAATGACAGTGCACACTGTTCGTTATGCGTTACCTCTACTTGAGCAGAAGCGGGGCTATTGGTTGACAACAGGCTGACTGGGAGAGTACCTAGCCATGCTTCTAGATAACCCAAATGTAACTTTTAAGGCTGATTCTTTCCTGAATCCTGCCTGCTACCAGGGAAACTCCAGTCTCCTGTTCATTATTGGATTTATAAAATTGATCAAGTTTACTCCAGCAGACCAGGCCTCACAGATTTGTCATTGATGGAACCTGACAAATTCTTCACTGATAGAAGCAGTTTCATCAAAGAAGGAGTCAGAAAGGCTGGGTATGCTGTAGTTATTAACGAGCAGGTAAATGAGGTGCATGCCCTGCCCTCTGGGACATTTTCAAAAGGCTGAGCTCATTGATCTAACTAGAGCTGTTCATCTGGGTAAGGGAAAGCAAATAAAGGTTTACACTGAGTCTAAATAAGCCCAGGTTTATGGGCAGTTTGGAAAGAATGGGGCCTCCTCACTTCAAATACCAAAGAAATAAAGCAGGGCCCTCAAATTCATGAGGTGCAGTAAACATGCCAAAAGAAATAGTAATTGTTCACTGCCAAGGACACCAGAGGGCAGGCACCAATGTTGCATAAGGAAGCACTAAGGCTGACCTAGAGGTGAAAAAGATGGTCAAGGGGCCCACTACCTAGCTGGCTTTTGTTGCTATACTTTGTTTGGAAACCTATCATCCCAAATATTTGGAGGCTGATGGTAAAAGAGCTGAGGAATGGGGGTTTTCTAAACATGCCAGACATAAATACCTTAAAAGTAACGAAGGAAAAATTCTCCTTCCACAAACTTTGATTAGACCAATCCTTGAGAAAATTTGTCAAAGCACTCATTATGGACAGGAGGCAACTTATGCTGGACACAGTCAACGTATGCTGGACACAGCCTTATGCTGGACAACAGCCCCTGTTGGGCCTCACTTGCAACAAACAATACAAACTGTAGTCCAACGTTGTTCTACTTACCTGAAAAATAATCCAAAGCCTCCAGAAGGCATAAAAGCCACCTTTAGGCAAGAAACTCTGTGGAAAGGAACATACCCTAGAGAAGACTGGCCATTGGATTTCACTATAATGCCTCAGAACCCTGGAAAATTTTGATATTTGTTGGTGTTTGTTGATAAATTTACAGGCTAGATTGAGGCTTACCACACCAAGACTGACAATGCTACCAAAGTTATGAACGTTCTAATGAAGGAAATAGCTCCTCAATAAAGACTCCCACAAACGCTTCAAAGTAACAAGAAAGTTGTTTTCGTGGCCCAGGTAACCCAGGAATCATAGCTACTAAGTATTGATTGGAAACTGCATTCATCGTGGAGACCCCAATCTTCTGGAAAGACTAAAAGAATAAACAGGACATTAAAGAGGTCTCTCTCTAAAATTTGCCAAGAGATAAATCCTACTTGGGGAAAGGTGTTGTTCTTTTCCCTACTGAGAATAAGATTAGCTCATAGAATTACACTGACTCTTATCCCCCTGTGAAATATTGAAATATTGTACAGGAGACCCCTGTTTCTCTGACCCCTGAGCTCCCTAACACTGCAGGATTTTTCCTCCCTTCAAACAGAAGCTAGGTTATATATAAACCAATTAGAAAATATGTGAACTGGTCTGAGTTTGCTTCCAAGAGGCTTCAGTTTTCTCTCCATTCTTTGAAACTGAAGACCAAGTCCAGGTGAGGACTGGGAAATCCCACCAAGCTGGAGATCAGCTGCAACCACAATGGGCCGGCCCTTTTGAGATGCCACTGACTACCCACTCATCTGTCCAGTTGGTCAGGGTTAAGCCTTGGATTCATCATACTTGGGTAAAACTAGTCCCTCTGGGATCCCTCCAGGTGAAACAGTCATAGTCTCATAAATCTTCTCAGGGCCTTAAGTTAATCTCCAAAGCCCAGCCATAGGTTCTAGATAAAAAATCATAAAGGAAACACGGTTTTAAGAATTATTTTCTTGAATTTCCTGGAGGCCTACTCCACATTATTTGGTATTTTAACATTTGGGCTACAAGTGTTATTCATCATCTTAGCCCTCATAATTATCCCTCGATGCTTCTCCTCAGCATGAAGGAGTCAGAAAGACTGGCTACCGTGCTCCTTATGACTGAAGAATTGATAAATAAAAAGGGAGACTGAAACCAACCAAATAGTTCCATATGTTTTTTTAAACACAAGTATAGAAATTGACCCTTCTTGTCTTAAAGCTTAAAACTTATATTTGTCTTATCTGAGTTCCTTCCTCAGAAAATAATCCTCAGGCCTCTCAAAAGGTAGCAAAAAAATCCTGAAATTCACCAAATCACCACATGCAAACAATAAGACTTCCGATGTCATGGTTACTTCCTTATCCCTCCATAATTTCTATTTTCCTAAGAGACCATGTGCTTCTTGTTGACCAAATTCTTTTCCTTACCCCTCCCTAGTTTCTGGTTTCCCACATGTGATGACACTTCTCCCCTGCTCTATAAATCCCCAATTTTGTCAGAAAAATGAATTTGAGAATGATCTTTCATCTCCTTGGCTATAGCAACTGATTAAAGCCTTCTTTTTTGACAACACACTGTTGTTTCAGTGATTAGCTTTCTCTGTGGTGAACAGCAGGATGTAGGCCAAATCCCTGGGGTTTCAGTAACGCAAACTGTTTGGGGTAATTAACTAGCATTAGATGACACTACGGAACTGCCACAGTATTGTCGATTCTAGAGTGAACCTAAATAAATATTATAAAGGTGATTCTTTCCAGGGAATAGAGTTGCAAGTAGCATAATTGCCATTCAGTTTTTATAAAAGAACAATATGGTCTGACATGGCATATGCAATTCCTCTTGTATGGGGGGAAAATGACTTGCCGTTGGTTCATGAGTTTCAAAGGACTAACAGTAGAAGATCCAATGTCAAGGGGATCAGAGGGAGAGTCATGTGGATAGAACCTATGGAAACAAGAAGAAAGTATGTGAGTCTTTTTGCCTTACTTTAATGCTTTCATAAATTATCTACTGCAGAGAATGGTGATGTGAACCTAGTGGACCGTTTGACTCACCCTGTGACTATCAACCATTCTCTTTATCAACACTAGTGTTAGTACAATGGTCTCATGAAGAAACTGACCCTGATAGCAGAAGGAAAGCTCTGTGATAGTCTGTTCTGAGTTTCAGTAAGCTCATTTGACATCTATGAAAATGGCCTATGAGATGAAGCAGTCAATAATGTTCACTATAAAATCAAACAAAACAAAACAAAAAACAAATGTACCATTTGTTCAAAAAAAAAAATGTATACTTCTCTTTTGACTATGTTTTCCTGTTTATGTGGGATTGTATGCGCCAATAGACTTTTAACAGGCAGGTTTTTCATCAGG
>NW_012109619.1:292381-294616 GCF_000951045.1 Mandrillus leucophaeus | reverse complement strand
AGAAAGTATGTGAGTCTTTTTGCCTTACTTTAATGCTTTCATAAATTATCTACTGCAGAGAATGGTGATGTGAACCTAGTGGACCGTTTGACTCAACCTGTGACTATCAACCATTCTCTTTATCAACACTAGTGTTAGTACAATGGTCTCATGAAGAAACTGACCCTGATAGCAGAAGAAAAGCTCTGTGATAGTCTGTTCTGAGTTTCAGTAAGCTCATTTGACATCTATGAAAATGGCCTATGAGATGAAGCAGTCAATAATGTTCATTATAAAATCAAACAAAACAAAACAAAAAACAAATGTACCATTTGTTCAAAAAAAAATGTATACTTCTCTTTTGACTATGTTTTCCTGTTTATGTGGGATTGTATGCGCCAATAGACTTTTAACAGGCAGGTTTTTCATCAGGTTCTGTTTTTTAGAAAATCTGAACTAAAATATCAATAATTTACTGCCTGAAAAAAAATGTTTAGGAAAAAATAATAATGTATATCAAAGGAGTAATTAAAATGCATCTTATTATTACTGATAGTAGTTCACAGGTGGTTTAAAGTAGCTCACATATCTGTATTAAATTCCAAATCTCTGGTAAAATAAACTTTCTGTAATTGGTTTTCCTCCTCTTTGGGAACCAACATGCATTTCAGGAATTCATTTGTGACCCCAAACTGAGACCCTATCCTTTCTTCATGCATTGATCACTAAGGGGGCCCCAAACACTACATTGGGGCCCCAGATGGGGGCAAATGGGGGCCCCAAACACTAAATTAGGTGGTAAGATAACTACTCTTTCAAATTTCTTACATAGCCCAGACACTATTGATATTATTGTTACTAACTTCTATTTGTCAATGATCACAATCAAACAAGCACTCTCATCACTCAAACTTTACTGATCATGTGGTTACGATTTATCCTTCTTCTAACCTATTTTTTACCCCCAATCAGCCTTTGAAATCTTTTCACTGTGCCTTCTGGAATTTAGAGTTGGTAATAAGTGAATTATCTTTTAATTTGAAACATCTTTTTAATGTACTTTCTTGTTTTCACTGAAATATTAGTTTTCCTCAAGATGCTACTTCTGGTAGCCTTCCTAGGATTGGATGTATATGTTTTCTTGTATACATCCATACATACTGGGAATGGGGTAAGTGTCCTTTTTAATCTTCAATAGTGTTTCCAGATTATTGTCTCTCTTTTCTGTCTAAAAACTTCAGGTTTGAATTTTATGATATAATATTCTACACTCTATTATTCCTAGTTGAAGTAGTGTATCTCCGGGACCATTACTTTTTATTCTATATGAAGCCTGTAATTTCTGTGTTATTGTCACTTTTCAATCACTAACCCTATCAACATAGTTTGTGATTTAAGTTTCTGCCTAGACTCCTGCAATAAGCAGGCTTCTCAGTTCTTTGGCCATCTGGATGACAATACTCTCCTCCTCCTACTTCTTCCATTCACTTCTTTGGTTATACTCCAAACTTGTCATTACCTGTATGGGAACTGAAAGCAGGATATCCCTTTCCTCCCGATTGTGAAGAGTCACAACTGACACCCCTAAGACAAAAGTCATCTTAAAAAGGCAAACCCATAACTAATTTATTACTACTATGTGCACATGTGTGTACAAGTATCATACAAAATATGAACTAAAAGAGGAATCAGATGGTTGAGGCTTAAACACCTTCTTCATAAGGGAGGGGAAAATGGGACAAATGAGTAAGCCCAGAGCTGACACAATGGTTCCAAGGAACAGTGGTCATCTTGCTATGAAGACAGAGTTTCTTAGGTACTCTCTTAGAGCTACCCTCAGAAGAATGCAAGAATATTTCACCTGAGTGCTATGGTGACTACTAGTCTCTTCTCTTCTCTGGTAGTTGATCTTTTCTAATTATTTGATGAGTTCTCTAGAGAGAAGGTCTCAAGGCAATTGCATCTTTTTTTTCCCAAAAGAAGCTTTCTTAGAGAAAGAAAATCCAGAAAATACCTCCCTCCACTTGGGCCTGGGATTGGGAATGAGGCTAAGCAAAGGACAAAGGGTCCTTGATTCTGAGGCAGCTTCAAAGACCTCTCAACATGTCAAACTACCAGTCTTTGGGGTATCACTCTTTGAGTTCCAACATTATCTTGTATGAAATTTCCCTAGAAGTCTCATACATGAAAAGCTGAGTTAGCTGTAGAGAGAAAAATTAGTAGCTGAGTAACAAATAGTCTCATTAAAACAGTCTC
>NW_012109619.1:286361-287396 GCF_000951045.1 Mandrillus leucophaeus | reverse complement strand
GTAGTGTCCAAAAATTTATTTGATCTCAAGAAAACTTAATTTTGATTTTAAAATTTGATTTTGAGGTCTGTCAAATATGTTAAAAGTTTAAAACATGACAAAAATAAGAAAGAGTTAAAATTCTTGACGAAAATACGATCACAGGTCCCTCAAAATAAATGTCGTTCATTTAGTCAAGGTGATATTTAAAAAATTTCAACAAGTAAAAACATTTACTCTTTCGTAGAAAAGACGCTCAGTTTCTCAAATAATCAAAAAGTCTAATAAAGATAGCATGAGACACACAGAATCTGTTTCTCTCTCTTCCTTCTTTTTATTTTGTAGTTTACTACAAAAGTGAACTTTTTCATTATTTATTATTATATAAAATGTTGTTTAAAAGAGAAAACCAAATGTTAGTTTTATACCCGTGTAATATTAACAATAAAGTTAACTTACGTAAAACTATAAACAAAGCCATCCAATATCAGTCAGTTTTGAATACACAAGAATTCTGTAAACCTTTTATACACCCTTAAATATTTTATTCTATTTCTTTCCTCAACTTTCTAAATACATTTAATTTTATCTATTATTTTTATCTATTTCTTCAATTTGAAACAACCATAAAGCAAGACAAAATTACTTTTCCCTTAGCAAAAGCAGCAGCCCTATGCCTTTTTAATAATCTTTCTCACCAAAAACATATGTTGCTTTTTGGAGGTATACTTTGTGTACAGAATTGGTTTCCTTATTTTGAGTAGTTTTAATTGCATATATTTAAACTATTATTATTATTACTGTTATCATTATTATTATTGTTATTTCGAGACGGAATCTTGCTCTGTCATTCAGGCTGGAGTGCAATCGTGCAATACTGGCTCACTGCAACATCTGCCTCCTGGGTTCAAGTGCTTCTCCCCCCTCAGCCTCCTGGGTAGCTAGGATTATAGGCACCTGCCACCACATCGGCTAATTTTTGTATTTTTAGTAGAGATGGGGTTTCACCATGTTGGCCAGGCTGGTCTCGAACTCCTGACCTCAGGTGATCTGCCC
>NW_012109619.1:280834-284156 GCF_000951045.1 Mandrillus leucophaeus | reverse complement strand
GAAGTAGTGTATCTCCGGGACCATTACTTTTTATTCTATATGAAGCCTGTAATTTCTGTGTTATTGTCACTTTTCAATCACTAACCCTATCAACATAGTTTGTGATTTAAGTTTCTGCCTAGACTCCTGCAATAAGCAGGCTTCTCAGTTCTTTGGCCATCTGGATGACAATACTCTCCTCCTCCTACTTCTTCCATTCACTTCTTTGGTTATACTCCAAACTTGTCATTACCTGTATGGGAACTGAAAGCAGGATATCCCTTTCCTCCCGATTGTGAAGAGTCACAACTGACACCCCTAAGACAAAAGTCATCTTAAAAAGGCAAACCCATAACTAATTTATTACTACTATGTGCACATGTGTGTACAAGTATCATACAAAATATGAACTAAAAGAGGAATCAGATGGTTGAGGCTTAAACACCTTCTTCATAAGGGAGGGGAAAATGGGACAAATGAGTAAGCCCAGAGCTGACACAATGGTTCCAAGGAACAGTGGTCATCTTGCTATGAAGAAAGAGTTTCTTAGGTACTCTCTTAGAGCTACCCTCAGAAGAATGCAAGAATATTTCACCTGAGTGCTATGGTGACTACTAGTCTCTTCTCTTCTCTGGTAGTTGATCTTTTCTAATTATTTGATGAGTTCTCTAGAGAGAAGGTCTCAAGGCAATTGCATCTTTTTTTTCCCAAAAGAAGCTTTCTTAGAGAAAGAAAATCCAGAAAATACCTCCCTCCACTTGGGCCTGGGATTGGGAATGAGGCTAAGCAAAGGACAAAGGGTCCTTGATTCTGAGGCAGCTTCAAAGACCTCTCAACATGTCAAACTACCAGTCTTTGGGGTATCACTCTTTGAGTTCCAACATTATCTTGTATGAAATTTCCCTAGAAGTCTCATACATGAAAAGCTGAGTTAGTTGTAGGGAGAAAAATTAGTAGCTGAGTAACAAATAGTCTCATTAAAACAGTCTCCCATGTCTGGAAATACGTCTGTCCAATTAAACAGTTATGCCTCATTTCAGGAGATGGTGCTGAAGACTGGTTCTCAAAGTCAGGCCTCTATATATGATGCAAGTGAACAAATCTTTAATAAGGAGCATTTCTTATTAGAATGGATTCTTATGACTTATGCAAAAAATAATGGTTAATCTCTGGAGTTTCTTTAGAGTCTGGAGAACAGTGAATTGAAATTACAAGTGGCAATTTTACAGATTTTTTTGCTTTGCACTTTGCATGTACAAGGTTTTTCCAAATATAGGCTCTTGTGGTGACGTTTCTTCAAAGCCAAGTTGACTCATTCAGTTTGTAGGGTCTTAGGAAAAAGGCATTTTCAATTTCAGTTAGTCTAAGCCAGAATAATGGAAGAAAAAATTGGAAACACTGGTTTGCAGACTTGCAATCAGGAAGGAATTCAGAATTCAGTCTAAATGATAGGCAAATAACAAAAATTTACGAACAATGAGCATGCTAGTATCTAATAACAGGTGTACTAACTTTTTCTTCTGAAACATTATTTACTCTCCTAGTCCCACCATGTTTACCAAGATAAACATAGTACTTCCAATGTACTTGTAAAATAAATTTATTCCTATTAATGTGACCTAATAATTTCCATAACATGCAATAAGAATAGTGATTTATCACATAGGCTCTTTTTTCAACTGGCTTTGCTGAAAACCTTTCATAAAGAATCCGATATTAGATTCTCAAAAAACCTTTGGAAACGTAGGAGCCAAACCAAGGATCTGACTTTCCCTCAGACTGTATCTGTAATACCTGCGTGAATTGGGTGAATTTGTCACTGTTTGAGGTCTCTAAAATACCTTGGCATAACTGGGCCTGTCAGAAAGTGATATTCTTTACTTACCACAAGGACAGCAACTTTGAAAGGAAATCATGGAGACAAGGTATCAGGTCAGTCTTATTCAACGTCTATTGGCTTTATTTATTATTATTATTATTATTTTGAGATGGAGTCTCGCTCTGTGGCTTAGGTTGGAGTTCAGTGGCGCCATCTTGGCTCACTGCAAGCTTCACCTTCCTGGTTCATGCCATTCCACCTCAGCCTCCCGCGTAGCTGGAACTACAGGCGCCTGCCACCATGCCCGGCTAAGTTTTTTTTGTTTTGTTTTGTTTTGTTTGTATTTTTAGTGGAGATGGGGGTTTCACTGTGTTACTCAGGATGGTCTCGATCTCCTGACCTTGTGATCCACCCACCTCGGACTCCCAAAGTGCTGGGACTACAAGAGTGAGCCCCCATGACCAGCCAGTCTATTGGTTTTATAAAGTCATCCTCAATTTCTTAAAGCTGTCTGGTAATATCTGAAAACATGACATTCCATTCAAAGAATTGATAAAATAACCATTGTCTCCAATTGTGTACTGTTACAATCAAAATAGAATGGATTCTTATGACTTATGCAAATAACTGTATTGCTATGAAATAGTAATACAAATAGTTTCTGACTCTGGTATCAGTTAGAGAGAAAGATAAATGTTTTGATTGTGCTCACAGAAGCATACTTTGCCAAATTGCTGCAAAGATATAAATAAGTTAAAAATAAGAAAAATCGTTTTAACTTTTTCAGTAATGTTTCAGACAAAAAAAGTCATAAAAATTCTTCCAGTTCTTCATCAGTTCAGACAAAAGTAGTTAATTCTCATTCTTCTTCTTGCTCAGTTAGCAATTTTATCAGTCCAAATTTTTTTTTTTTTTTTTTGGTCATTAGAGTTTTAAAAATTCTTACCCAGTCCAATTGAGTAATCCACAAGTCTATAATATTACAGAGGACCTGTCAGGGTCTTTTTATCCTTTGCATGAACCTCCTTGAAGACACAATATTTTAGGATTGTAGTTACTTTCCTAGAAGAAGCATCAGAATAAAGAAAATTGCTGCTGATAAGAAGACTTAAAATGGCCATGGAGTTTTCAATGGCCTACAATATTAATAGTGATATTTATGACTAATAACATTATCAAGATATATCAAATTTTAGGAATCTCCTAAAATTTTGGAACACATATTGGTAACACATTCACACATATATAACTCAAAGAAGATTAAACGTTTTAAAATATAATTTGGCAATGCTTCCTATGTAGTGTTTCTGGTTTTTTTTTGTTTTTTTTTTTTTTTTTTTGACAGAGTCTTACGCTGTTGCACAGGCTAGAGTGCAAGTGGCACGATCTTGGCTCCCTGCAACCTCCACCTCCTGGGTTCCAGCTGTACTTCTGCCTCAGCCTCCTGAGTAGCTGGTATTACAGGCATATGCCACCACACCCAGCTATTTTTTTTATTTTTATTTTTTGTATTTTTAGTAGAAG